>NC_080061.1:19224001-19376501 GCF_026212465.1 Amaranthus tricolor
CGAAAGAGATTGAGAAAAATTAACACGAAATATTTTGTTCAAAAATTACCAATTAACTTATAATATTTTCTTGTGCAACTCTTTAATTTTATCTTTAAAGAATTTATCCTTGTAAATGGTTTTTGAGAGAATTGTTGTAACTAGACTTGGGTAAGTCTAGGGGAGAATTAGGAAGCTTCTAGTGAAGCTAGAGAAGAGAATAGCTTTGAGAGAAAGCTTCTAGTGAAGGTAGAGAAGAGAATAGCTTTGAGTAAAGCTAAGAGAGAAGCTTCGAGTGAAGCAAGAGAAAGAGAAAGAGAAAGAGAAGTTGGCCTAGTAAGAGAAGCTTCGAGTGAAGCAAGTTGTTTTATGTAATTGTGTTGTCTCTTTTACTTTTTTCGCATTAAGTTTAAGTTTTAACTCTTCAATTTAATTCCGCAACAGCAGAGCTAAAATACTTAAACTTATTAAAACAACAATTCACCCCCTCTTGTTGTCGTTCCCATCTCTAACACTGTCTACACATATGACTATTGTTTTAAATTCTAAACATTTCAACACAATAATAAATACCAAATACTATTGTGTGCAAAGTTTCGTGCCAAACAAATCGAGTTTAAACCACTTTATGCGAGAAATTGCCAAAAACGCTTAAAAAACCTTAAAAACGCAACTTAGAACGTAATTTCAATCATATGACTATTGTTTTTGATTCTAACCATTTCAACCAAATAATATATACCAAATAGTTTTGTGTCCCACATTTCGTGCGAAACAAACCAAGTTTGAACCATTTTATGCGAGAAAGTGTCAAAAAAATTCAAAAAACATTAAAAACGCAACTTAGCACATAATTATAAGTACATGACTATTGTTTTCAAGTCTAACCATTTCAACACAATAATATAAACTAAATAGTGTTGTGTGCCATGTTTCGTGCAAAACAAACCAACTTTGAACTACTTTATTCGTGAAAGTGCCAAAAAAGCTTAATAAACCTTAAAAACACAACTTAGCACGTAATTTCAAACATATGACTATTGAATTAAATTCTAAATATTTCAACACAATAATAAATACCAAATAGTGTTGTGTGCAAAGTTTCGTTCCAAATAAATCAAGTTTGAACCACATTTTATGCGAGAAAGTGCCAAAAACGCTTAAAAAACCTTTAAAACGCAACTTAGCACGAAATTTCAAGCATATGACTATTGTTTTCGATTCTAACCATTCCAACACAATTATATCTATAAACATAGTGTTGTTTGCCAAGTTTCATGGCAATCAAGCCAAGTTTGAACCATTGTGTGCAAGAAAATGCCAAAAACGCTTAAAATACCATAAAAACGCAACTTAGCACATAATTTCAAGCATATGATTATTTTTTTTTATTCTAACCATTTGAACACAATAATATATACAAAAATAGTGTTGTGTGCCAAGTTTCGTGTCACGCAAACCAAGTTTGAACCACTTTATGTGAAAAAGTGTTCAAAAATGCTTTAAAAACCTTACAAAAGCAACTTACCACTTAATTTCAAGCATGTGACTATTGTTTTACGATTCTAACCATTTCAGCAAAATAATGTATACCGAATAGTATTGTGTGCATGTTTGTTGCCAAACAAACCAATTTTGAACTACTTTATGCGAGAAAGTGCCAAAAATGCTTAAAATACCATAAAAACGCAACTTAGCACGTAATTTCAAGTACATGACTATTATTTTCGAGTCTAACCATTTCAACACAATAATATAAACTAAATAGCATTGGGTGCCATGTTTCGTGCAACACAAACCAAGTTTGAATTAATTTATTCGAGAAAGTGACCAAAAAGGCTTTAAAAACCTTTAAAACGCAACTTAGCACTTAATTTCAAGCATATGTATTCTAAACATTTCAACACAATAATAAACACCAAATAGTGTTGTGTGTAGAGTTTCGTGCGATACAAATTGAGTTTGAACAATTTTATGCGAGAAAGTGCCAAAAACGATAAACAAATCTTAAAAACGCAACTTAGCTCGTAATTTCAAGCTTATGACTATTTTTTTCGATTCTAACCATTCCAAAACAATAATATCTACAAACAACTGTTGTGTGCCAAGTATCCTGGCAATCAAACCAAGTTTGAACCACTTTACGCGAGAAAGTGCCAAAAAACCTTCAAAACCTTAAAAAAAGATACTTAGCACGTAATTTCAAGAATGTGACTATTGTTTTCGATTCTAACCATTTCGACACAATAATATATAACAATTATTCTTCTATGCAAGTTTCGTGCCAAACAAACAAAGTTTGAACCACTTTATGTGAAAAAGTGCCAAAATGCTTAAAAAACCTTTAAAAAGCAACTTAGCACGTAATTTCAAGCACATGACTATTGTTTTTCGATTCTAAACATTTCAACACAAGAATATGAACATATGAAAGGGAACATGTTTAAAAATATCAATCCAACAACTATACGCTGTGTGATTTTCGAACCATTGTTTTGGTACATCCAAAGAATTTAGAGGTTAGGGAATGGTAGGGTTACTGGTTCAGTCATTAGGGTTTTGGATGATTCACCTTTTTCTGATTTTGTAGTAGATTTGTTCATCCTTCTTTTGGGTGCCATGGAAATGGTTTTTGAAAGCTCGAAAATGAAAGATGAAAGAGACGGTTGAGAGAGTAAAACAGAAAGTGTAGGGGTGAGGGAACAAAGAATGTGTTTCACTCACTATAAAAGGAGTATAGTACAATGCATTTGTACTTCCATAAGTATTGATAGGACAACTTAGGAAAAAGGCAAAAATTAATTTTGAGAGAAATTTTGATCAGTGTGATGTGTGTGAATGATGTGAAGAAATGTATAAGGAGTGTAATAATGTGATTAATTGGATTTGAACAAAAATAATGAACAAGACCTTAATGCATGGTTGACATCCAAAATGTAAATCAAGCAAACATCTTTAGTTTTAAGATAATTAAATATCCTTTATTGATCAAAGGTACTTAATTATAAATCCCATTTATGTATATTTATATAAAATAAATAATTTTTAAGAAAATGAAATTAAATTTTCAACCCTCAAACACATGCATAAACACACATATATAATCACAAATCATATAAATAATTTATAATGCTCCCCCTTAATACATAAATGGTATTAAGTAACAATCAACATTTACTATTAAACCATTGTACTGTTATATCATAACCCCCCCTTAATTCATGCAACATCATTTAACATGTCAAGTTCCATACGTATATAAGCAAAACGATCATGAGTTAAAGGTTTTGTAAATATGTCCGCTAACTGATTTTCTGTAGATATAAAGGATAGAGAGATATGACCTTTTTCAACGTGATCTCTTATAAAATGGTGTCAAACCTCTATGTGTTTTGTACGTGAATGTTGTACAAGATTCTTGGTGATACAAATTGCACTTGTGTTATCACATTTTATTGGTATACCTTTGAGATTAACTCCAAGATCTCGACGTTGTATTGCAATCCATAAAATTTGAGAACAGCATGCACCTGTAGCTATGTATTCAGCTTCAGCTGTACATAAAGCAACTGAATTTTGCTTTTTAGAATACCACGAGATTAAAGAATTTCCCAAAAATTGACATGATCCTGAAGTGCTTTTTCTATCAACCTTCTAGCCAGCATAGTCAGCATCTGAAAAACCAATCAAACTAGAATTTCCACAACTAGGGTACCATAGACCGAAGTCTTTATTCCCATGAAAATATCTAAAGATTCTCTTAACTGCTGTCAAGTGAGATTCTTTTGGGTTAGCTTGAAAACAAGAACATAAGAAAACACTAAACATAATGTCAGGACGACTAGCAGTCAAATACAATAAAGAACCAATCATGCCTCTATAAGTCTTTTGATCAACACTCTTACCGTTTATGTCTTGATCTAGACTTAGTGTTGCACTCATAGGCGTATTAGCATCTTTACATTAATCCATATTGTACTTCTTTAGCAAATCTCTAACATATTTACTTTGACAAATAAATATGCCATTTTTTTTTTGCTTTATTTGTAGTTCAAGAAAGAATGTTAAGTCTCCCATTATGCTCATTTCAAATTCCTTGCACATAATCTCAGAAAATTCCTTGCACAAAGAATCGTGAGCAGCTCCAAATATTATATCATTAACATATACTTGAACAACAAGAATATCTTTTCCTTTAGTTTTAATGAAAAGAGTTTTATCATTTTTTCCTCGTTGAAAATCATTTTCAAGTAAATGTGAGCTAAATCTGTCATACCAAGCTCTTTGAACTTGTTTCAAGCCATGTAGTGCTTTTTTTAGTTTAAACACATGATTAGGTAGATCAGAACTTTCAAAGCCAGGTGGTTGTTTAACATAACTTCCTCTTGTAAGTAACCATTTAAGAAAGCACATTTAACATCCATTTGATATAGTTTAATACGGATAGATTCTAACCTTGCAACTGGACCGAAAGTCTCATCATAATCGATACCTTCTCTTGATTATAACCTTGAGCTACCAGCCTTGCTTTATTCCTTACAATGTCTCCATCCTCATTGAGTTTATTGCGAAAGACCCGTGTAGTTCCAATAAAAGTACAATTTGGAGGCCTTTCAACTAGATCCCAAACTTTGTTTCTTTCGAATTCATTTAATTCATTTTGTATAGCAATGATCCACTCTGGTTCTTGTATAGCTTCTTTAACATCCTTTTGGTTCTACAAGAGAAACAAAAGCAGAAAACGCACATAAATTTTTAAGAGAGGATCGAGTTTGCATACCTTTGTTTGGATCACTTATGATGTATTCTAGAGGATGTTGAGATGACATTCTTCGTAACATGGATGGTGTGTAATCATTCAAAGAACTTGTACCTACTTCATTTGAGGAGTTTCTAATTGGTGTATCCAAAGTAGTATGTTCAGGAACTGTTTCAAGATCAGGCTGTAAGTCTTCAATGTTTACAACCAGTTTTCCATCAATCTCATCAAGACTTTGTATGGTATCCTCCATGTTCTTCTTTTTAACTTCACTAATATTATTGGCATCCAATTCATCATCACTCATATCATCAAATAATTTATTAAGGTTTAACTCTTTAAATCCTTAGCTTAGTATTCCATTGTCCGATTCATCAAATACCACATGTATACTTTCCTCAACCATACTTGTACGTTTGTTTAGAACTCTATAAGCTTTACTATATAAGGAGTATCCAAGGAATATACCTTCATCACTTCTAGCATCAAATTTACCTAGATTATCTTTACCATTATTATGAATAAACCATTTGCAACCAAATGGTCTAAGGTATATTCGGTTTTCTTCCTTTGAATAACTCATAGGAGGTTTTCTTAAGTATGGGTCTAATGAGGCATCCATTTAAGACATAATTTGCTGTGTTAACAGCCTCGGCCCAATAATGTTTAGCTAATCCATTTTCAATAAGCATTTTCCTAGTCATTTCTTCTAAGGTTTGATTTTTCCTTTCAACCACGCCATTTTGTTGGGGTGTCCTAGGACCTGAAA
This sequence comes from Amaranthus tricolor, assembly GCF_026212465.1. Taxonomy (NCBI): domain Eukaryota; kingdom Viridiplantae; phylum Streptophyta; class Magnoliopsida; order Caryophyllales; family Amaranthaceae; genus Amaranthus; species Amaranthus tricolor. The sequence goes on from NC_080061.1 coordinate 19,229,509, forward strand.
AGTTATGGGTTATACCGTATTTTTCACAAAAGGAATCAAAGCCTAACTGATCAAACTCTCTCCCATGGTCACTTCTAATCGAGACTATTGGAAGATTCAGCTGAGCTTGCATTTCTATACAACGTCTTGAGAAACTTTTCAAGGCCTCACTTTTATCCTTTAAAAATCAACTCACGTAAATCTAGAATAATCATCAACTGTAACTAGAATGTAAGATTTACCTCGTATGCTCCGTACACGCATTGGTCCACATAAATCAATATGTAAAAGTTCACATGGTCTCGATGTACTTACCATTTTCTTCGGTTTGAATTAACTTCTTACTTGTTTTCCTCTAATGCATGCGTCACATGTAGGACTGTGTTTATAGTCAAGAGCTGGAAGTCCCTTAACTAGATCTTTACTTACCAACACATGCATGGTATGAGTATTGATTTGATCAAGACGTCTATGCCATAGTTTTTGGATCATCTGTCATAGCCTTCAAGCACTTGAAATTTTGAGCTGCAATTTCGTTAGTATTCAAGGCACAAACATTATCATGTCTAAGGGTGGTAATAAATGTATCTCCGGTGTTAGGATTTTTAACAACACATTTTTCTTTATCAAGGATTACTTGATTACCTTTATCACAAAGTTGAGTCACACTTAACAAGTTAAATTTTAGACCTTCAACTAAATAAACATTATGAATAGTTTTAGACGGATTCTTACCAACTTTGCCAACACCTAAAATTTTATATTTACCTTTATCTCCTAAGGTGATCGAGTCATTGCGTCTTTCTTTAATTTCAGAAAATAAAGAAACTTTACCACTCATATGTCTCAAACATCCACTATCTAATATCCACTTTTGCTTTTCCTACAAAACAAAAAAATAACCTTTCTCAACCTTACTTGGCTATCCAAGTAACAAATTTGGGACCACATTCAGGGTAAACAATGTTAGGTGGTCTTGTCCCTTTACGAACCCATATTTGCTTTATCTGTCCACGTAATTCAAGAGGGAAGGAATTCTTAATGATTTAGTTGTCCTTACATCTGTACGGACATGCAAACTTAATATGTCCTTCTTTGCAACAAAAGGTGCAAGTAGGTGTACGTCTATATTTGTATGCACTTTTCACAAATGTGATCTTACTCTTATAGTTATGTGTAACATTGATATAACCTATACCACGTTTATCATTGAGTCCCTTTTGGCGTGTAAGCATTTTAGTGAATTTAGATTCGGATTCATTTAACTTTATTAATGCTTATAAATTATTCTCAGACTCATGTCTCAGAGTCTTGAGCTTGGACTCAAGATCATTGTTTTCATTCTTAAGATCAATAAGCTATTCAGTCTGACTGAGATTTTGTTCTTTCAAGAGTTTGACAGTCTTTTCAAATTTTACTGTTTCAGCCTTTAGCAATTCATTTTTCTTTATAAGTTCTTCACAGTCTTCAGCATAGTGACGTATTTTATTTTCCAAAATATCTTTCTCATCTTTAAGATCTTTTCAATTTGAAACATATCAAGAAGAGCTTTAACTAATTCATCTTTAGAGCATGTGTTAAGAAACTCTCTTACCTCTTTATAGTTTTGATCTATATCATCATCATTATCATCATTAGCCATACGACATAAGTGAGCTTAACAATCTTCACTTTCAGGTTCAGATGATCCTTCGGAATCACTCCATGTAGCAATCATTGCTTGTTTCTTCTTGGTTTTCTTGTAGGATTCCCTTTTCTTCTTAGGGCACTCCTTCACGAGATGATCTGTAGATCTACACTCAAAGCAAGCAAGTTTGTTAGTTTTAAAATTTGAATAGAGTTTGAAGATTTACCTTTATTTCTAGATTTAAATTTATTAAATCTTTTGCGTATCTTTATGATTCCTTCTAGACCTTTTGTGATCAAAGCAAATGGATCTTCCTCAATATCACTTTCTTCATCATCTCTTGATGATTCATGATGTTTCTTTGCCTTTAGAGCATGATTCTTCATGGAAGGTATTACATCACTTTCTCCTCCATCATGTAGGGCAAGTTCATGAGTTGTGAGTTTTCCAAGTAGATCTCAAGTGATAGAACTCTCAAGTCTTGAGCTTCTTCAATGGTGGTGACTTTTGGACCCCGTTTGGATCTTGGAAGACACATCAAAATCTTCTAGACTTTTTCTGCATTAGTAAAAGTTTTTCCAAGAGAATTCAAACTGTTAGTAATCAATGTAAAACGAGTAAACATTTCATAAATTCTCGTCCTTTTTCATCTTGAACATTTCGTATTGATGCATGAGGATGTTGATCTTAGTTTCATTTACTAGACTTGTTCCTTCGTATGTCACAACCAACTTACAGCATATTTCCTTATCACTTGTGCATGAAGAAACTCTATTGAACTCGATACCAATTGAAAGTTGACAGGAGGTCGAATACTCTCTAGAGGGGGGGTGAATAAAGAGTATGGGCATTCATAATTTTTGTCTGAAAACTTATCTCAAGAGTTTGAGGAGTCTTTCAAAACTGTTTTCTGGATAAGTTTTGAGTCAATTCGTAAAACAATGACGTATATGCGGAAAATAAAATTTAAAGAATAACACACGATATGTTAACGAGGTTCGGTTCTAAAAAACCTACTCCCCGCCTATGGGTTCTCTTTCAACCCGTAGGATTTCAACGCCTTTTATTAATCTGACTTTAATACAAACACGAAGATCTCACTATCTTCTCACACCACGTTTTTCCCTTTGAAGAACCGTATTACAAGTCCCTTTAATAAAAGTAAACCCCAATCTCTCAATAGAGATTACTAGTTGAACACTTTGAAAACTATTCTAAGTTAGGCTTATTAAACTATGAAAATAATCTAACTCTTTTTTAACACTTAACCCTATTACAAATTATAAGAGCTAGATGAACTAAGAATTACAACTCTGTGAGAATACTAGATCTTATTACAAGAAGAGAGAATATTATAAGAAGTGTTGCATCCTTAATTCTGAAATGAAGCCTTGTATTTATAGATGTTACGCCTCAACATCTCCTTGAAGAGCAAGAAAGCTTCATTCATTAATTTTTTGAACTGGATATTCGGTGCCAGTCTTCAAGACCTTGAGCTTTGTCTCAAACTGACGTGTACTGATAGCTTATATAATTTCGTCATTGTGTGCTGTATTTGTTTTTAATAAGCAATGCTAAGCTGCCACGTTCGTACTCATATAAGATAATGAAAACTAAGCAAAACCAGATTAAATAACGTGTAAACACTTATTCAAATTAATTCCTATACTTAATATTAATTAAAATAGTCATTTCCTATTTTTAGTATCAATTTAAATTACCATCTTACTTATATGAAACTCTTTAATTAGCTTAACAACTAATTTAAATTCAAATATAACCGTGTACTATAATTAACAAAATATGTGTACCTTGTACTTTAACATTTAATAATTCAAATATCTTAAACATATATTTATAATTCTAATTCATATATAAAATATCGAACCGTTTAAGATAAGATGTGTTATAACATATTCAAACTTAATTTCAAATATTATCAAAGTAAATTTTAATGAACCTTGACCTATTAAAATATTTCAAAGTTAATTTAATGAACCTTAACCTATTAAAATATTTTTTCAAATATATTTACGAAACTAAAATTATTATAAACATAATTATCTTCAAGACATTGAAACATATTTCAAGACTGATAAATTTAACATTAACATAAACTTTAGTTATTTAAGCATATTCTAATAATTCGGACTTAAACATATATCAATTATTAAATTCATATCCAATATGATTTTAGACTAACTTAAACAACTAAATGTAATTACTTAATTTTTTTGTTTAATCAATATCTGTTTTGAATTATCATCATTTAAGAGAGTTGAGTCTTCACATATGACTATTGTTTTCGATTCTAACCACTTCAACACAATAATATATACCAAATACTGTTGTGTGTCAAGTTTCATGCTAAACAAACCAAATTTGAACTACTTTATTCAAGAAAGTCACAAAAAAGCTGAAAAAACCTTAAAAACGCAACTTAACACGTAATTTAAAGAATGTAACTATTGTTTTTCAGTCTAGCCATTTCAAAACAATAATATAAACTAAATAGTGTTGTGAGCCAAGTTTCGTCCACACAAACGAAGTTTTAACAACTTTATATTAGAAAGTGAAAAAAATGTTAAAAATCCTTTAAAAAGCAACTTAGCATGTAATTTCAAGCATATGACTATTGTTTTCGAGTCTAACCATTTCAACACAATAATATAAACTAAATAGTGTTGTGTGCTGAGTTTCCTGCGAAACAAACCAAGTTTGAACCACTTTATGCGAGAAAGTGCCTGAAACACTTAAAAAAACCCTTAAAAAAGCAACTTAGCAAATAATTTCAAGAAAATGACTATTAATTTGGAGTCTAACCATTGCCACACAATAATATAAACTAAATAGTGTTGTATACCGAGTTTCGTGCAAAACAAACCAAGTTTGAACCACTTTATGCGAGAAAGTGCCAAAAACACCTAAAAAACCTTTAAAAAGCAACGTAGCACGTAAATTATAGCCCTCTCACATTATGTCTGTTTATGGTAAATGGTTCTATGAGTGATGTATCCTATTTATAGGCCAGAACCACTCATTCGAGCGATTGGTCGCGCTCACTTCTAACTTCATCCTTTTGTTGATTTGATCTAGCAACACTTCAAGCCATGTCTTCACTCGTTCAAGGCATGGTTCCCACCTTAGTGAAGCTTTATTTGCCTCACGTTAAGCACCTCATCAATAGATACAAACCTTAATCCGACACAACTCGACACATGTTTAATGTCTATCTCTAAAGTACAAGCTAAGGCATGTTCGATTAAGTGATTTAAGTCAACGTCATTGTTAAGTGTTTTGGCACTTGCACTAACAATGTGAGTTTTTTTCGTAAGAAAATGTTGATTACCACTTGAAATTATTGATGATGAAAAGTTTGCGAAGAAAACTACACATTTGAGGATAAAAGGTTCATTACCAAGTATATAACATATAAAACATTTTATAAAAATAAAAACTAAATATCATTTTCATTACCATCATTTATACTGATGGTACAAATACATGATCCCTTGATCTTATGGTTAGAGACTGCAATACACGGACACGCCACTGAACCTGCGTGTTGCGTGTCGGACACGGACACGCGACGGACACGCGAAAATCCGTGTCCGACACGCCAAATGAAGTGTCCAATATTTTAATAATTTTTCGGACACGCGGACAGAGCAACGACACGGGAGGGACACGGCAAGGACACGGGTTGGGGAATGGGGAGGGTGTTTGTGTTTGGGTTTTTTGTGGGTGTTTTTTGTTGGGTTTTTTGGGTGTGAGAGTTGCATTTTTGCGTGGGAGGAGGAAATGGGTGAGTGAGAAAGGAGAGAGTGAAGTGAAATACTAAAATGGAATAGGTGTGAAATGAAAAGGTTTGGTTTTTGCTTTCACAAATTGTTACTAGGAGCTGTGAAGCACGGACACACCCCTAAACCTATTTATTTGGTTTTCTTTGATTTGGTTTGTATGACTATTTTTAAACACTCATGTTGTTTATTTGGTACTTATTTGCATTTTATTTGAGTTTTATGTTCTTAAAGTGTTTATTTACATATATCAAATGAAAGATTGTAAAATTATCTTTAATTTGATATATTTATTATATTACCATTTTCGTGTCCCCGTGTCCGCCATTTTTTAGTTGGCGTTTTCCCATACCTGTGTCGTGTCCATGTCCGTGTCCGTTTTAGTGCAACCTAGGTCTAGGTTGCAATAAAACGGACACGGACACGACACGGGTACGGGAAAACGCCAACTTAAAAATGACGGACACGGGGACACGAAAATGATAATATAAAAAATATATCAAATTAAAGATAATTTTACAATCTTTCATTTGATATATGTAAATAAAGTCTAAAATACTATCAAATGATCAAAAAAATTCCCAAGAAACCCACAAATCTAAAATTTAGCAAATAGTAGAAGAGAATAAAAAGATTTTACCTTTAGACCCACATCCTCCAATCACTCCCTTAAACTCTTAATTTGTTTATTTTCTCTTAAAACAAAATTGTTTCTCTCTCTACATATAGGGGAATAAAATAAAATTAAAAGTTGGTAAATTTGTAACATTAAGATTTCGATCAAAATTGTTTCTCTTAATCAATGACTTGCAGTGGAAATCCAAATCCCAATCCAAATCAACAAAATCATTTTGATATGAACAAATTATTTAAACCCACAAATCTAGCACCAATTCAATCTTCCCCGCAAAACCCTACAACTATGGCTGCTCCATTAACTCCATCAGCTTCATACCCACCACCAACTGCTTCACCATATCCATTTCCCGCAAAAAGATCTGCCAGTATATCAAACTAAGAACAGTGAGTAGTAGAATTATTCTCTGCTTCTTCCTATTTATCTCCTTCTCTCGACTCTCCTCTCTTTAAAATTACCTTTACGTTCGTGTGTTTTTGATTTTTTTTTTTAAAAAAAGAAAACACGTGTCCTTGCCGTGTCCCTTCCGTGTCCTTGCCGTGTCCCTTTCGTGTCCTTGCCGTGTCCACGTGTCCGGAAAAATATTAAAATATTGGACACTTCATTTGGCGTGTCGGACACGGATTTTCGCGTGTCCGCTGCGTGTCCGTGTCCGACACGCGACACGTGTGTCAAGTGGCGTGTCCGTGTTTCCTTGACCTAGGTTAGAGATTCATCCTCACCAACTGATACACTAGGATAGCATAGTCCAGTACAATATCTTAAACCAATGATGAAAAATTAGGTTGATATGCAAGACACATAGGAGGATGAAAATTTGCCAAGCATAGTTGAAAAGGAAATATCAGTAAAATTAGTTGTCTGAAACCATGCTAAGTTGGAACGAGAATGGGACCAAGGCCACTCTTTCTTTTACTTTAAATTTCCCAAAACTCTAACCTAATATACCAAATTTCTTAATCAATGCCAAAAACAGCTAAATATCATGATTTGAGAAATTTATATATTATCAATATCAATATGGGAATCCAATGTCCTAAACTACAATTCTACAATACAAATCATATGTATGCCAGCTATCCCAACCCCACTCCACTATTAAATACACATCATTATAAATATTTTATCAACTTATTTCTTTGTCCCATTCAATTTTACATTATTTTTCAAATTTGGTTTGCTTCACTTGTATTTTTTAATATGACCCTATCATTTTTACACTATTCTTTCTTTTACTTCTAAATATACTAAAAGCAAATGAAGCTAAATGGCTAAAATTGAAAAATCACATTTACGTTAAAACCAACTTTTGCTTCCTAGCAAACCCAATTGAAACAAATTACCTGCCCCTTTGAATGAGCTATATATCACGCTAGTCAAAGAGTTTTTGAGATAGTATATAGCAAATTCAACATTACAAAGGGAGTAATCATTTTTAACTAAATAGATTCCAAGTTGCCTTCTCATTCCACTCCCAAAAACACTTCTCCTAGTGGTACTATTAACTAACAACATTCATACTTATATTTACTGTTCACATTTTTCTAGCACATGAATGAATTCAATGAATATAATACCTTACAACTTACAAGAACCTGACAAAATGCTCAAAATGAAGATGAAAAAAGAAAACTTAACCCAAAAACACTTATGACTTGTCCCTGTTTCTTGTTCTGTTTTTTTTTTAATACTAGTATCTTTGTTCTTCCTTGTACCCTTGACAAACAGTTTAGATTAAGAGATTAGGATAAAAGAAAAGTAAACACCAAGATAATACAACTAGAATAAGGGAGGAAAAACAACGGGAAATGACCCAGCCAATCAACTCACCACCAACAACTGTTGTCCTATATACAGCTGTTGTGCTCACTCGATAGTCTTGACACTTTTGGGACGTGAACCTTTGATGTGACGTATAGGCATAGCCCATAGCAAAGGCAGCTCCATGACTCATACCACAAGATAATATTATTCTTCAACGTCCTGTTTTTGCGCGCTTCATCCCACTAGTATTAAAAGGAGACACACTTCCACTTGGACCTGGACTATCTTCTCTAAAATTCGAGTTCAACAACGCAAGCTCCCTAAGCTGTTGCCTTTTGTATATGTCTTGTGATTCATCCTGCAACAAATTTTCCAATTAATGACAAACAAATGAGTTACTCCCTATGCGTCCAATTCCACAAGACAACAAGGATTTCGTAGGCCAAAAGTTATTTGTTAATATTTGTATGTCTTGTGAATCTAAAGGCATCGTGATAGATAGAAGATAGATACCACTGGCTTTAGCAATTCTTCTAATATTTCTTGAGCCTGACGCAACTTGATCTCAACAATATTAGGAGCCATATCAGCCTCAATCAATATGTGAAGTGGCTCATTGAGATGTTCATAGCCAGGTCTTCCTCGAAGCTTCTCTTCCTAGGACGAAAAAAGGGAAATGCACTTGAGCTACAATATTCAGTAATATACAAAACTAAGATGAAACACGCAGATAAGCAACATAATATCACAAAAAAGGTAAAAACTTACCTTGTCTGGATCCTTTATTGATCCCTTCCCCCTAATGTACACACGGCAGCCAGTTGAAGCTTCAACTCGTTTCAAAGAATTACCTCTAGGTCCCAAAAGTCGACCAACAAAATTAAACTGAAACAAATAAGGCAGATTTGGTCTCCATATCAAGCATTGCATTGAAGTTATATGAAAGGCAATGTGAAGATACAACATTTGCTTACATTAGGATATGAATCTACTGGTATATCCAAACGCATTACTCTTTTCAGAGTATACGAACTAGGGCTTGCAGGTGCCCCTTGCCAGTCCATTGACATTCCAAGTGGGCCACTCAATCTCTGTTAGCAAACATCAAAATTAAATACATCCAGTCAGCCACAATATGTAGGTGACAAAATGCACTTGGTGGATCCACAATATGTTGGTGAAGAAGACAAAAGGCACTTGGTGGATCCATCAACAGTACATTCTTGATTCAAAAACTACCCAAAAATACAATTGTTCACAAGTCGCAACATATAAGAGTTGAGACATTATTCTGAAAATCATATCACAATTGAGGCAACTAATAGGTTGAAGCATCCAATGAAGAAAAATGAAACTCAGCGACAATAATAAAGCATAAAATGATTGAATCTGCTCAAGTGGCAATAACTTTGAATCATGTATGCAATTCTCTTGAACAATGAAAACCAAACAAACCAATATATTAGAAAACTCTTGTTCAGTTGTATCTCCTCCATTTTCCTATTTTGCTTCAAGACTTGTTAACCTTCCAAATGCATCTCTCTTCCCCTTCCATCACATCAAATGTAGGTATTTTGAACATATTCCGCTTCTATATTGTCCACTTATGGTTCTTTATTGGTTCTTTATCGATGCCTACTCAATTCATTTCCATCATAAGATTTTATCCTAATCCCCCTATGTCCAGCACTTACCTTGATGGAGAACTTAATGATACGTAGGTTAATGGGATGCATGACTCAATAATCATGACCCCATAGGCAAGCTTGATATGCAGGAAAACAGTTGGTCCCACTATCAACGGTGAGAACTCTAGCCAAACATCACTTAAATTATGAAGTTATTGTTTGGAAGATGAACTAGCGCAACATAATAACTTTGTTAACAGAAAGAAGAGCATGTTGCTAACACTTAATATTATACTTTTTTACCTAATGCCATTAAGTGGCTCGAGATTGAATATATGATAATTGCTTCCGGCAAATCCTTGATAACAAACATCAATAGCAACTTCACATAAATAAGAAACGCATGTGATTTAACAAGTCATTTTACTATATTTCATTTACACTTGCCAGAGATTTTTGACTTTATCCTTCCCTTTGTGCACAGCAGTGCCAAAGTATTAATCTGAACATTACGAGGTCCGCTACATGAACTAATCAACATGATAATTCGTACACAAGAAACTTGTTCCACACAAACCAAACCATAAAATTAGAACTTAACTAGCGAGCTAGTAGCTATGAACCTATGACACAACTAACATTATCCTTTACACAAGGCCTAAAAACTCAACAAATGATATTATAAAAAACATAGATTTATGGTGTGATCCCCATGCTATTCTGACAAATACAACCTTTGTGTAGCAAAAGTGCAGAACTGACAAATACAAATACCCGGCATGCTATTCTGCATGCCAAGGGATATTTGTAACAATAATCATTATGTTCACCACATAAAGATCCATACTCAACTAATTCACTTTACTATTATATTGATAGAAAAATTGAAACTTAAAACTGTTTTGTAAAGGTTAAACAAAAAACAGAATCATACTTAAAATTGACATTCTGGAATATCTATCTTTAAGATCTCCATCCCTTTCCAGGCTCTAAATTTATGGTGTGATCCCCATGAAACAGTTTTGAATGGGCACAACTACACAACTTAACATAGTAGGAGCCAAGGAAGACACAAAAACAGAAGTAAGCATAAAGAAAACAATTTAATAATAGCAACATTGCATCTTAATCATTCAATGTCTTGTACAAAATTAATCAAACAAAATACCTCCTGATGTAGGCCATTCCATACACCATATCCACCTCCATGGATATTGGAAACTATATTCGCAGATGCCATTGGACTTGGGCTCCTATGTTGACGTCTATCAAAGTCACCAAACCCTTGGCTAGGCAACATACCAGAAACTCTAAGTATCTCTGCAGCATTTAAGACAGGTAAACCATATCTCAATATCTTGTGAAATATTCTATAAGTAGAAGCATTATACACAATATCTAGTGAAATATTCTGTTAGTAAAAGCATTATATGCAGCATCTGACAAAGAATGTGAGACCTGAATATTGAACATAAGAAAATCCACAAAAACTATAAAACAAAATAGAACTTTCTTTAAAGGATGGAGATAGACCCTATGAATACTAAAAACCACCAACAAGTACACTCTCAAAGCATATCAAGTACAACCAAATGCACATTGGTATACTTTTTGGTATCAATTTAACACACAAACATTAAGTCCTCATAACACAAGTGATCCTATAGAAAAGAGTAAAAAATAGAAAGCAACGTTATTGAAAAGAGTAACAAACAAAAATCAAAAATAAAGAGGTTGGCAAAATCAGCGAATCAAATACAGATGTGCATCATGATAGTTGAAACAATCAAAATAAATTAAATAAAATTGATTAAACATCAAAAGAAAAATTATCCCCTATATGTTTCTCAACAACAGAAAATATCAATTATCAACTGTTTTAAAATAAATTCAAAAATAAAGTGATTTCAGACTGAAAAATGTAGGATGCCAGCAGATTCAAGAATCAAGAATTAAGAATCTGAAAGTGAAAGCCGCATGTCTATGTCTATGCTTAGTCCAGAAAGAAAAGTAATACTAAATTTAGTAGATAAATTTAGATCCATAAATTGAAAGAAAAAGACCTTGATTTAAGAGGCGGCTGCAAATAGGAAGAACTTGCATAAAAGGACCCAATTTCTGATGCTCAGCCAACAATTCCGTCAAGTACTGACTGCATACAAGCTTAGAGCAAGTCAATTTGTGAAACATGTAGCATCCGCAATTATCTATCAAAACTAATCAATTAGAAGTAATGATTGTAATTATAAACCAGAAAAGATTTAAGAATCAAATACAAAACAAAAAAAATTAAGTGTAAAACTAAAATAAAAGTAGTTTTAAAAAGAAGAAAAACCTTTCTTCAGAGGCGGTGGCTGTTCTAATTTGGGGAGAAGGATCTCTAGCTGGTGAAAAGTTAGGATTAAAGAGTCCTGACATGATTTTTTTATATGAAAAGAGTATAAGATGGTGGCAGCGGCCAAATACTAGTTGAGGCTGGTGGTGAATGGTGATGGAATAGAGAGAAAATGGAGAGGAGGCAGAGAGAGATTAGAAAAGGCGTAGTCTCTTTATGTATTTTTGCACACCTTTAAATATACAAGATTAAGACTACTCACTACACATTATACACACTCAACGGCGAAAAAGAAACTACTCTTTTTCTTTTTTAGAGATGAGATGAAAAAACAAAAAATAATAAATAAATAATCTACTCTTATTCCTTTTCAACTCGATTTCTCTAGAAAGAGAAGATGAGAAATCAATTGTTCTCTTTTCGTTTAGTTTTTCTCTCTAAACTCAACAACCGAGAAATTAAAAAAATAATAAGAAATAAGTAAATGGGGGTCTCGATGGAGTCTGATCCCGTGATTAATCTTCAAAGAAGAATCCAAATCTACCGGCATCAATAGCTTCCAATCTATAAAACAATAACAAACTGTAAATACATAATAAAACATAAAATATTAAATATTAAAGATTAAAAACTATATATATAAACGAAAAGAATACATTAAAAAAATTAAACAGTAACAACAAAAAACGAAAATAATCAAAAAAAAATAAACAAAAACAAAAGAATAAAAAAACATATATTAAATACATAAAAATAAACGAAAATAGAAGAGAAAATGAAACAAGAAATAAAACATCTATCAAATTCAAATAAACAAAACAAAAACAAAAATTAAAACGTCTATCAAATTCAAATCTGAGATAAAAAGATGATAATCAAAAACACAAGAAAAAGAGACAAAAATCCAGAGAACATAAATAAAATTAAATTAAATAACATCAATCAAATTCAAATAAACGAAAACAAATACAAAAAATAAAACAACATCTATCAAATTCAAATCTAACAAAATCAAAATCAAAAGAAAAAGAGACCAAAAACCCAATAAACGAAAATAGAGTAAAATAAAAAAAAAGAGAAAATAATAGAGATTAACCTTTAGCCTTACTTTGAGATGTGATAAAGGAGACGAAAACGGAGATCTAGGTCTGAGGAAGGAGGGAGGAGGGTGGAGGGAGGAGGGAGGCGCCACAGATCTGGGAGGGAGTGAGGCGCATAAGCTTAGGGTTTTAGAAGGAGAATAGAGAAGAATGGGAATGAAGAGCACAAGTGGAATTAGATAGGCACCTCACATTTCTGATATAATGCCACAGCAAGTCTTGTACGAGATACTAGTTCATAATGAAACAGACTCATATAAGCAGTCTAAATTAATTTCGTATTTATTATTTAAATAATATTAATTTACCATTTATTATTTAAATAGAATTATTTGAGTTAAGTTTAAACAGCAAATTACTAAATTTAATTTTTTTCATTAGTCTTTTTTAAAAAAGTAGGTCAGTTTCGTCTCACAATGAAAGAATCTTAATAAAAAAAATGTGTCATAATGCCTAGGGTTTATTTTTGTTTGGACTTGGTCAATTGGGTCGAACTAGAAATAAAATTATTTCGGTGAAATCGATTTTCGGTTTTATAGGGCCCAAAATCAAAATCAAACTGAACATCAAATTAACTTAATTTTTCAGTTCAAATCAAACCATATTTATAATTTAGCCAAACAAAACTGCTTATTCAATTTGGTGTTCGATTTTTCACAAATTAGTTACACCCCCTACTTTGTTTGCTGGTGAATGGTGACGAAGTCTAAGCCTAATTTGTAGGGGATATCAAAGGGGTCCTTTACGGTGTACAGTTGCATTAAGTCGCAATAGTCTATTACTGCCAACTACCAAGTGTTAATCAAAGGTATTAGTACATTTTCTTTTTATTATTTTAGAGAATGTATATTTGTATTGTATCTTTTTTCGTTAAAATATCTTAATTTAATTTAAAACTATTTATTGTATTACTACTTTTCTAACAGACTCAATTTCTTAATCTCAATTATTCAATCAAATATCTTTAATCTTCTGTTTAATTTCTTAATTGCCCAAAAGCTTAGTTATTATTTTAAGTTATGAAAATTGCTACATTTTAAAACTGTTTTACGATTTAATTTAATGTTTACGCTTTAAACTCGTTTTTCACAACAATTTGCGTAACGATTATTTTAATAACTTTATAACTTTATTTTTGTCAAAAATCTATATTATACTTCTAAGAAATTATTTATTATTTATGGTACCAAAAATTTCCTTTTATTTTACGACTTTGTCAAAACATTGCGTTTTAAGTTCTTTTTCTTAACCAAACTTTGTTAAATTCTTATTTCAACTTTATAGCTTTGATTTATATGTTCCGACACAAATTATATTTATAAATATATTATCAACTTTAAAGTGTTTTTTTAGCTAATTTTGAGTAAGCTTAATTTCAACACCAAACCTTAAGCAAACTTGCCCATTTTTTTGATGTACACCTTCTAGCACCAATATAGGATAAAATTGAGCCAAAGATCAGCCCCAACACACCCTACCAACTAGCCCCCTCTTCCCTTTAGCAAAAAATTAACTTTCCTACTTTCTTCATTTACACAAGCTATCTAAAAGCCATTACACCTAACCTAACCTAATCTACCTAAACTTGCATGCACCTCCATTAGTCCATTTTTAGGCAACATAAACTAGTGGAAAAAACCACATCTATTGCGCAACATATGTTGTGGATCTTTAAAGACACAGCATAAAAGAAATAGAAAAAAATTGGCAAAAAAAATATAGAGCATATGCTGCGGTTTCTTGAGAACCGCAGCATATAACTGATTAAAAGCATTTGCAAAAAAAAAAAGAGTATATGTTGTGGTTCCAAAAGAACTGTAGCAAATAATGGGTTAAATGCTCCGGTTCACATGAAACTGCCGCATAAAAGTGATTTTTTTTCTAAAAATGCACCTTTAAACGTTCCATTTCATTTTGCAAGCTACTGTTTTCAACACAACCTATTGTTTCATCTCTAAACGTATTGTTCCTTCAAGCTTTTCTTTCTTCTTCACAATTTCAACACGACTGTTACCTGTTACAAACCCCATTATCAAGTCTTTCATTTTGTTCTTCTTCACGTTGCCATTGTTGGTATTTTCAAGTTTTAAGTTTTTCAAGTTTTTCAAAAGCTGCTATTCTTCAACCACGAAATTAAGCATTTTTTCTTGTTCTTCTTCAAGACATACAAAATTAAGGTATAATCTCTCTTTTTAATTTCTTAAACCTTTAAGTTTTTCAAGCTATTCAAAACCCACAAAATTTTATACTAATTTTGTTTTTGTTTTTCATTGTAGATTACATAATCCACGAAATCAAGATAATTTCTTAAACCTTTAAGTTTTGCAAGTTCATATTTTTATTTTTTTTAATTGTAATTTAGTGCTAAAGATATCGATTTCTAGAGTTTTTATATGTTTAGGACTTGAAAGTTTCTTGTACATATATATGTTAAACTTGACAAATTCTCAAGTAGGTACTTGAAATTCTGTGTGAGGACGTCAATTTTTCACAATTTTGTTTTGTTTGTTGGAATTTTCAGTTGTCATTATGTTTGTGTTGTTAATAGTAAATGGGCATTATTGATATCATTTTTGTTGTTAGTACTTAGTAGTTAATACTTATTTTGAAAATTTATATTTTACCTATTTTTTATTATTAGTTTGTTAATTAGGGTTAATTTTGGGTCGTATTAGTTTTATGGTTGATTAGGTTTAGTTGAATGAATGTTGTTATTAATATATACATAACGTTAGTTGAATAAATTATATTATTAGAATATACATATTATTATTAGGGTTAATTAGGGTTAAATGAATGATTATTACTTTGTTAAATTGGTTGATTAGGGTTAAGTATATAAATATTTTGATTTATGTATTTTGTTTTTAATTAATCACACTTAGGATGACAAAAGATTGTTCTTGATTGTATGGTAGCATTGAATCTTCAGAATTTGTTGATGGGGTTTGGGGTATAAGAATTTTGTAGTATTGCCATTGAACATCAATTTAGGACGGGGGGAGTTGGTTTTTATTGCCCAAGTGTTAAGAGCGGCAATGTGGGTAAATAGTGTTGACATCAAGGAGCACATACTTCGACGTGGGTTTAGGCATGAAACTTGGCACACAACACTAATTAGTATATATTATTATTTTGAAATGGTTAGAATTAAAAGCAATAGTCATATGCTTGAAATTACGTGCTAAGTTGCGTTTTTAAGGTTTTTTAAGCTTTTTTGGCACAAACACCCTGAAAGTAGTTCAAAATTAGTTTGTTTGCATGGAAGTTGGCAGTTGGCACACAACACTAGTACATATTATTGTTTTGAAATTGTTAGAATTGAAAAGAAATAGTTATATGCTTGAAATTACGTGCTAAGTTTCGTTTTTTAGTCTTTTAAGATTTTCTGGACCCTTAAAGTAATTCAAACTTGGTTTGTTTGGCATGAAGCTTAGCACACAAAACTAATTAACATATATTATTATTTTGAAATGGTTAGAATTGAAAAAATAGGCATATCCTTGAAATTACGTGCAACAGTTCGGGTTAACGTGAACTGGATATTGACATGTATATATGAATTATGGATTACACGTCGAACATTTAAGTTAAACTATTTCTTAAATCGATGATGTTCTAGTTATAAAGTAATCAAAAGAAAACGATAAAAATAAATCAGTGGAAGTCTTCAATGTTTACAACTTGGGAGCCTAAGGGACTCATCAAAACCAGATAAAGCCCAAAATAGAACGTACTTGCTAAAAATAAATAGTAAAGTTCAAACGATAAAAAAAATGACATAAACTCATGTGTGATAGTCAACTCATTAACAGGTTCTAACGTTTGAATCCTCACAGACCAGCCCCACCTGCAAATCAACCTGCTAGTTGTTGAATGACAACATCATAGCAAGCACTAAAGAACACAAACTAATACACGTTAGAGACTTCATACAATGTATTATACAGGTTACATATAAGCAAGGAGTTCATCCTAGCATGCAAAGGCTCTAATAATTAAGATATCATATTTGACTTTCCAATTCCCAACTCATGTCATTGCCCGCCCAGTTCGGGTCGCCAGAGTAATGTAAAAGGTTGGAGGAATACACATGGGAGAGTTAATCCCAAGGCAACCTCTGATCTATAACGTTGCTCGTCCTATTCGGGTCGTTAAAGGTAAAGTATGCATACCCCATGGTGACCGTAATGATCCAAAACTACCATGGGAACTAATAATGATAATTCCATTCTAATAATTTTATCCCATATGGGTAACCAACACAACCATCCCTAAGTTTTCAATTTAAAACTCCTTTCAAGTTATTTTTGGTGTCAAAACCTTAAGTGAATATACAACATCACATTATAGAATGAACACAACATTACTTCACATAACCAATTACAAAAGCATGGTCTAAGCTTGTACCTCGGTAGCTTGGCACGAAAGAGATCTCAACCTCTTATTAATCGAGGTCCAAAACACAACACACATACAAAAATCACGTATTAGTACGTGTTTACACAACTAATCCACTTTATATAACCAAGGCGTCACTAAAATTCATAATTTTAAATGATTAAATATTAATCACAATAGTTTCTCAATTTGAACAGTCACTCATAGAAAATTATTATATCTATTTCTATTGACTTATCTTTATCCTAATACTTAAAATGTTTCAATGCTCCTACTACTATTTGAGACTTGTTGTACAAGGACCAAATATAAAACACAATGTTGATAGAAAGGCAGAAAAGAGTAAACTTTTTTGTACTCTCTAGAAGAAAATGGGAATGATGTTAATACCTATTTCAAGCTACATAGAGTAGCAGATTAGTGGGTATTGGTTATTAATAAAATATGGGATACCTTGAAATTCTTTAAGGTAGTGTTTGGCAACCTTGATTTCATTTGAAAATTAGGATTTTAAATTTGAATTTCTAAAGTACGACTTTCAAATGCAAATTCATTGTTTGGAAAACTTTAAAATTTCCAAATTTAAATTTACAAATCCCAAAGTTTGTTTGGAAATCATTGGGAATTAAAAATTTTTAATTTCAAATTCAAACACTATTTGGCAAAAATAAGGAATTGTAATTCCAAAATTCAAACTTTTGTTAAGAAATACTCACTTAATTATATATAACTATCTTCGGGAGTAGTAAAATTTGTACAAATGAAAAATCTAAACCACATATCAACATATAAACCGACCAATATGTCAAGGAAAACATACAACCATACAAGTTATTTAAATAGTTACCGCTGCATTTTAGACGATCTAGTACATTTTAAAGAGTAAAGAGCACTACTAAGACTCTAAACATAATAACACCCAATCTATTTTTTCATTATCTGGTAGCTATTTCAACATTGCAAACACATCAGTGTTGTTCAAAAACTTTTTTGCAGCCTTCAAGACTTTGGTGTCGATCCAGTCCAACAATGTTCGAAACAACCTCGTAGACTTCTTTAGTATTGGGCTTTGGAGGGTTTTTTGACTGCATAAAGTCCTTAAACAACTCTGCTAAGCTACTTACTAGATCTGCAAGACGATCTCTCTTCAATCTCTTAGAAGAAGACTCTCCCAAAGTCACCTCAAATAGGTTAGCCCCTTCATTTTCAGCCGCAATAGCAGTAACAGATTCCTCATGTTGCTCAACACTATCACCTACTGCTCTATGTACAGCTACTAAAGCACAAATTTCATCCCAATTGTCTATCCGTTTGTTTAGATAAGCTGAAGCATTAGGATTCTTCTATTTTTACAAAACAAATGGGCAATTGTAATATTAAGTATTACCATAAATAAAACAACATATAAGTAAACTACAAAACCATAAACATAGAGTGTGCTACTCTCGTTGTTACATGTTGATATTACCATCAAATATTATGTTTTCTACCATTAGGTATTTAATCCAATACTATTGAACTTACTATATTCAAATCTATGTTAGAAATCAGTTTTTTCAGATAGTAATATTTAATATTTATCGTTATTTAGTTACCTTACAATATTCGTGCCATTGAGGCAAGTCATGAAGATCTACCTCAACCATCTTTCTCTCATCATTCCACTTGAACTTGGTGTAGGTTCGGATGTCGATGACGATAGCATGATGTATCTTCCATATTTTAAGCCTATTCTTAGCGTGATCCACCATCAATTGCATGCCTAATTCACTTCTTAACTTATCTACAACTGCTTGATAAGCTTGAGGCTTGAAATCACCATCACCTTTGTTCCCATCATTAATTTTTTCAATCAAACAGAAGAGAGAATTGCATTCATCTAGAGAGTCCACGTAACATAGCCCCTCTTTTGTGTTGAAGCTGAAGTTACTGAAGTTGATGTTCTTTTTCCATATTTGTTCATTGTAGCACTATAAAGTAATGAAATAAAAAGCTTATACTTAATCATAAATCACATGAACTCATTAAGCTAGTCTGAATCAAAGTTTTACATCATAGTTTTAGAATATTTCTAATACATAAACCAATCTCTAATAACCCATTGTAGAAACTATAAAAGAGAAAGTTTAACATATTAACTGATACTAGACTATATATGATTTCATAACAAACAACACAATTATACTACATTAGTTAAATCTCTACAGTTAGTCCCCTTCGCCTTTGGTAGTCTCTAAACATTTGTTTGGCAAGCTCATATCGAAATAAATTCCACTCAAGTGATGAACAAACAAGTGAAATGTATTCTTCTCCTCCTTCATTGATTCTTGGTTCAATCAATCATTCTTGGTCTACCTCATGCAATAAGTTCGTTTAATCTAATTTCTCCAACCTTGAGAAATTCTGGAGAATGAAACACGCATTTATGATTCTAACTTGAGTTTTCTTTCCAAAGAAACTAGGATTTCTAAGGATACTCCACCGCTTTTTCAATAAGCCAAATTCTCTTTCAATTGTGTTCCGAGCTGAAGAATGACGCAAGTTAAAAAGCTCCTTATATGTCGTTGGAATGTTTCCCCGCCATAAATTCAAATGATATTGAGTGCCTTTATAAGGAGCTAAGAACCCATCACCATTAGAAAATCCCAAATCAACAAGAAGATATTTGTTTCTAGGTAATTTCAGTCCATTAGGCCTCCGAAGAGCATCACATAGGATGCGAGGATCCGATGTCGATCCTTCCCAACCCGAAAAAACATAAGTGAAACAAAGATTAGAATCACAAGAAGCCAAGACATTAGTACTTATATCCCCTTTCTATCTCGATAGCGAGGTCGATCCTCAATAGGATTGTTATTTTAATATGGGTCCCATCAAGGGCTCCAACAACACCCTCAAAATGCTTCCACTTATTATCCCTTGAATAATCAACATTGTAGGACTTAATATAGTGTTTTCCTGGTTGTAATATTGCTTTAAGTACTATGTGAAACTGATGACTCACTGTCTCTCGCGACCGAGCATAGATTCCTTGTAATACCCTATTCCTCAAATCATGTGCAAGGAATAATAATAATAATAATAATAATAATAATAATAATAATAATAATAATAATAATAATAATAATAATAATAATAATAATAATAATAATAATAATTTATACTATTATAATTATTATATTAATATTAAAAATGTTAATAATCTTTCAAAAATAATAATAATAATAATAATAATAATAATAATAATAATAATAATAAGTAATCATGATCTGATCTGGTCTAGTCTGATCTGATTTGATCTGATATGGTTTGATTTGGTCTGATCTGATTTGAACAAATCTCATCATCTCTGATCTGATCTGGTTTGATTTCAATAAGAATAAGTAATAAGTTCAAAAAATAAGTTGAAGAGAACAGACCCTATGTCATCTCCGGTGAAGCTAGTCAATATCTTAGTGACAACTCACCTCAAAATAGAAAGTAAGGGACACTGTCCCTATACTCCGTTAATGACCAAATCAAGAGCCCAATCTATTGACCATATCACAACAATAACAAAGTAATCACACCATTTTTGTAGTTTCCGATTTTGAAAGAGCTTAATTAAATTGTTTTCAAAAAATGTAGTTTGGTCCGACCTTTATAAGGGACTGCAACTACCCACAAACAAGACGCATCAGATACCAAAAACTGGTTTCCCTTGATCAATTAAAAGGGTTCCTCGACGAAATTACTTCCTGAAGCATAATACTAAAAATAATCAACAAAGTACGTTCGATTCTACTATACTAACATATAACTTATTACATCTCCTCCTAAGACTGAAGATTAATCAAGGTTCTATTCTAGCAATCCAACATCCATCAAAAAGCAATTACTCATAGCCTAAAGAAAACAAAAATTGCATATTGCTCATAATTTAGATATTTTCTCAATCTAAGCCCTTATTCCTTTAGCATTTCAAGTCATTCTAATTGTGCATACTCTACTTTAATCTAACTATATGAAATCAAGAATTTATAACCAACATTTGTAATTGTCCATACTCTCTTAAAGTTTTACCAATGAACATAATCATCTTTGTATCTATAATAATCCCTTATGGCCCGTTATTATTTCAATTGCAAATATGGATTTCAGTCAAATTATGTGTTTGGATACATTATAATTTTAAAAGCGAAAATACATAAGTGAAAAAATAAAAAAAATTAACAAAATAAATTAGTTTTCAAAATTTTTTCCAAAAGTAAGCGTGAAAATCCCAAACCTGTGGTTTGGAGCTGTTCGCAGTTAGTAACTGCGAACAGACCTGCTGCACAAATACGCAGATCAGTTTCTGTTTTTCGCATTTTTTCCCATTTCTCAAAACCCTAACTTCATTCGACATTCTCCCTCTAAAACCATTGATTCAATCCATCAATTCTTGCATTTCTCTTTCAATTTGGCACTTCAAAATTAGTGTGGGATACTCTAGCTTGCTCAAAGGTAAACTTGTTTGTGTTTTTTGGGTGTATATGTAGTTTTTTAGGGTTATAATCAAATTTGCTTATTTTTTCAAATGTAGGTTAATAGTTGTTAAATCAAGAGTATTCTTAATCATCCATAAGTATTGAAAGTAATTTTTAATTGTTTTTATAGCTTTATGTTGTTTTTTGAATTAATGTTGTTGAATTAGTGGAATTCAATGTTGATAATATTATTAGAAATGTTGATGTTGATGTTGGTATTAGATATATTATTTATGAACTTATGAATTGATTTATTATTTGGATTTTATGTGTATTATATATGTATGGACTTAGTTACATTATGGACTTTAATAATTTTTAGACCAAAAAAGATTATAATCAAATGAATATAATGTACTTTTATGGGCATGAAGTTGATGATGATGTTGATTTTCTTTGTATTAATGTAGAAAATGGCATCATTTCGCGTGACTATAGTATGTTTTTGGAATGGTAGTATTCGAAAAAGTAGTGGCAAAGTTCATTATGTTGGGGGAAGACGTAAGTTGTTTGCATGCAATTCGAACATGGATTTGAACCACTTTAAACGTTTTATATGTTCTAAGATTGGATTGGACCCTACTAGAAGTACCGATAAGCTTTAAATATGACATGAGTGGATAATTGCTTGCCTTTCCTGTTGAGGATGATGAGGCTATAAATGCTATGTGGGAGCATTCAAAGTCCACCCAAATTCCCTCTTTGGAGTTATACGTAGAAGAAGTACCATTAGGGAATGTAGTTGCTTCTAATCCTAGTCCTACCCCTATGCCTATATTAACTCAGAAAACTGTAAATCCCGTTGTTTCTTCCGCATCTTGTACTTTTTCTCAACCCTTTACGAATTAAGTTCCAATTGATACAATGGTTAACTTAGGAGAAACTGCTGAGATGAGACCTTGGGATGATGGAAATGAGAGTAAATGAGCTCATTGACGATCCTTCTGAGGACGATGTGGATGTCGATAAGGATGCACTAGCAAATGACATGACCCTAGGCAACATTCATAGGATCATTCCTCCTACACCTTATGCCCTCTGTCCACCTTTAGACGAGTATGAGGAGGACAACTCATGGAGGACTTGGGCTTGTGATACCACATACACCGAAGATGGAGAGTTTGAGAAGGCTATGATGTTTGATAGTAAGGAATCGTTGTTGGAAGCTATCAGAGTGTATCATATTCGCAGAAATGTGGAGTACAAAATGGAGACCTCGAACCAAATTGTCCTTACCTTAAAGTGCAAGCGGGGTTGTTCGTGGAGACTTAGGGCTACGTTTGATTCTTATTTATCTTCATGGCTTATTGTTGTGACACTGTTTCGACTGGACACATTCACCTGACATCTTTTGTCATTAACAATGTCATTAGAAATTGTGTTGCTAAAGACCCATCCATTAAACGACTACTTTGTTTAAAGACGTGAACGTACTAGCGCATGGTTACTTGGAGGACACATGTACACAGCACATGCCACTAGGATTATCAATAGAAATACTGTGATGGCAAACTTCCATGACATAATCGCATTTGATTATAGAAGTGGTGTATTCGAAGTTAAGACTGGGAGGGTGATGTAGGATCACCTACATCTAATTCTCCTGAGCTAGCCAAGATCAATATAATGATATATCAAATGGAAGATGCTCAAATTCAAGGTCCAAAACTGAAGTCCTTTAATTTCGTAGTCATAAACTAAGTCTTCTCTTTTGGGTCGTATTATTATTTAAGTCTTTTATTTTATTTCGAATATTTCAGTCTGTTTGTTTTCATTTGTAATAAAAATTCTTAGAGATGATTAAACCAGGTTTAAGATCAAGCTTAATCATGTCTCATGTTTAGTTCGTTGAGTTGTAATTTTCTTTTAAGTCTAGTATTTATTTTTGGCTCAAATGGGTTCGAAATTTACAAAGCGTGCGAAGTAAGAATCGAAACAAAGCATTCAGCCACAAAATCAATAAAATGGCTAAAAATCATCAAGGATATATGAAGATTATTGAAGGACATTTACAAATCAATTCAAATCAAGCCAATCACTTTATTTCCAAATATCCTCTAGATAAAAAGATATAGTTGTTGGAGACTTGCTTTTATCCACTAGATTTAAAATTATAGCTGTTGGGAGCTTGCAAGTTGTAAAATCTTTGGTAGCTGAATGCTTTAGTATAAATAGGCTACTTGCTCTCTTGTAATTCATTCACTTCCATTACATCTTTAATACAAATAACCTTTGAGCATTTCTTGTTCTTTCTTTGCAATTTAATTTTAACTTGGAGTAGTTGAAAGTAAGTTGAAGTTCCTTTGCTTTTCATTCTTTTGGCTAAAGATTGAATGTGTTCTTAGGAGCCCATAGCTTTAATTTCGTGGTGAATTTTGTATCGAAATTAAAACTTTGGTTCAGCCATTTTTAAGTTCAATCAACATATCCCTCTTAAATATTCCTTGTTTCAAACCACAAAGATCACAAAGCAATTCCATTACAATAGAAACTAATCAGCCTTATTTATTAAATTCGAAACTTAAAATACAAACGTGTGTTTATAGTTTGGTTCTTGTTTAATACATAGCCAACCTATATCATCTTGGTATCAGAGCCAAGGCTACGCTCCGAGCCTTAATTTTGTTCATTCACAAAGCAAAACACCATGTCTCAAAGTAGTGAAGGAGAAACAAGTGATTTGAGCAGAATTGTTGAAGAGCAAAATGCAACCATTAAATACCTACAAGCCCAACTTAAAGAGTTTCTAGACCTAAAACGCACCTTAAGGGAAGGTGGGGATTATGAGTCTGAAAGTCCTAAAGTTAATAGGCAAACAAGCCGTGGAGATGATCTTAGAGTCGACATTCCAGAATTTGAAGAAAGATTAGATGGAGATGAGTTCCTTGAATGGGTAAGAACTGTTGAAAGAGTATTTGATTACAAGAATACGGATGAAGAAAAGAAGGTAGAGATAATTGCGCAAATATGCTTCTACTTGGTGGGCTAGCAAATGTGCAAAACGAGAAAGAGAAGGGAAAGACAAGATTAGATCATGGGAAAAGATGAAGAAGCAAATGAAGGAAAAGTTTCTGCCTTCATACTACATGCAAGAGAATTTCACCAAACTTCAACATCTACAACAGCAAGAGTGTAGAAGAATATGGTCGAGAATTTGAAACCATGATCATGAGATGCGACCTTAAGGAGGATGATCACCAAACCTTGGTAAGATTTTTAAATGGTTTAGATTCAAAAATCAGAAACATTGTTGAATTACAACCTTATGCTTGCCTTAATGATTTAATTAACCTTGCACATAAAGTGGATAAACAACAAAGAACTAAAATGAAGGAAACCTCACGTTTCACTTCAACAAGATCTACCAATTTCAATTCCTACCAAAAGAACACTCCCCATTCCTATTCTAAAGCTCATTCACAAGATTCAAAAGCTTTGCGAAACAATAATTCTAAGCAGCCCCTAAGCATGCCCAATACACCCAAACCAAACACCAATTCATTCACACCTAGGAGATGTTTTAATCTCACCGCCACTCCACACCCCGAGCCATACATGATTCAATGGTTGAATCAAAACAAAGGTATTCCTGTAAACTCTCAAGTTTTGCTTTCATTTTCCATTGGTAATAGTTATAAGGAGAGTCTTTTATGTGATGTTATACCTATGGATGCATGTCATGTTTTATTAGGTAGGCCGTAGCAGTATGATAGGAAAGTTATGCATGATGGTTTTAAAAACACACATACTTTTGTTTTAAATAACAAAAAGATAACTTTAGCACCATATGCACCTAATGCTAATTCTAAATTGCAAGCAACTTTAACTAATTTTCATTCTTTAATTCCTATACTTAAAAGTGAACAACATGAATTTGTAGAACAAAAAGAATTGTTATTGCTAAATGATGAAACCGAATCTGTTTTGCATGATCACCCTTTGATTGAACTTTTGCTTGATGAATTTAGATATGTTTTTCCTAATGAAATACCAAATGGAATTCCACCTAAAAGGGATATACAACATAAAATTGATTTCATTCGCGGTTCCTCATTGCCTAACAAACCAGCCTATAGGACTAATCCTAAGGAAACCGAAGAAATTAGGAGACAAGTTGATGACTTGTTAGCTAAAGGTTTGATTAGAGAATCCATAAGTCCTTGTGTTGTTCCTACTTTACTTGTGCCTAAAACGAATGGAGAAATGAGGATGTGTGTGGATAGTAGAGCCATCAATAGAATCACTATCAAGTATAGATTTCCCATACCTAGACTTAATGATTTGTTAGATGATCTATATGGTTCTAAAGTTTTCTCTAAGATTGACCTTTGGAGTGGATATCACCAAGTTAGAATCCATGAGGGGGATGAGTGGAAAACCACATTTAAGACTAAGGAAGGACTTTATGAATGGTTAGTTATGCCCTTTGGTTTATCTAATGCACCTTCTACCTTTATGAGACTTATGAACCAGACCTTGAAGTCTTTCTTAGGTCACTTTGTAGTGGTTTATTTTGATGATATTTTGGTGTATAGTCAAAGTGAAGATGAACATGTTGATCATTTACGTCAAGTGTTTAGTGTGCTAGCTAAGGAGAAGTTATATGGTAACTTGGAGAAATGTCAATTCTTTTCGGAGTCAGTTAAGTTTCTTGGGTTTATTGTGTCAATTGAGGGGATAAAAGTGGATGAAAAGAAAGTTGAAGCTATTAGAGACTGGCCTATTCCTACCACGATTCACCAAGTTAGATCATTTCATGGTTTAGCTTCTTTTTATAGGAGGTTTGTCCCAAACTTTAGTTCAATCATGACCCCTATCACCGAACTCACAAAACTTAAGACTTTTGAGTGGAATTCCAAAGCACAAGCAGCCTTTGACACCATCAAAAACAAACTTACCACCGCACCTGTTCTAGCTTTGCCTAACTTTGATGATATTTTTGAAGTAGAGTGTGATGCTTCTGGGGTAGGTATTGGAGGTGTCCTTACTCAAAACAACAAACCCCTTGCTTACTTTAGTGAGAAGCTCAATGATGCTAAGAGGAAATACTCAACTTATGATAAGGAGTTTTATGCTATCATTAGATGTTTAGAGCATTGGAGACACTACTTGATTGCCAAAGAATTTGTGTTACATTTTGACCATGAGGCCTTAAAGTTCATTCAAAGCCAACAGAAACTTCAATCTAGACATGCTAAGTGGGTCGAGTTCCTACAAACCTTTCATTTCACCATTAAACACAAAGTGGGTAAACTAAACACCGGAGCTGATGCTTTATCTAGGAGATACTTGCTTTTGAGTACTTTGAATACTAAGGTTGTTGGGATGGAATTGTTAAAAGAATGTTATATTGATGATGTTGATTTTGGAGAAATATTTGAAAAATGTCATAACAAACCTCAAGGACTTTTTTACATCTTTCAAGGATATCTCTTTCGAGGTAATCAATTATGTGTGCCTAGACATAGTGTTAGGGAGACCTTAGTTAAGGAATATCGTGAGGGAGGACTTGGAGGACATTTTGGGGAAGAAAAGACCATAGCTTTAGTGAGTGAGACCTTTTATTGGCCCAAACTTATTAAAGATGTCATTCATATTATTAAGAGGTGTGTGCAATGCCTAAAAGCCAAAGCCCACAAAACGTCTCAAGGTCTTTACCAACCTCTCCCTACACCACAAAACCCATGGGAAGATGTGAGCTTAGACTTCATGACCGGACTTCCTAGAACCACTAATAATAAGGATTCCATTATGGTTGTTGTTGATAGGTTTTCTAAGATGGCCCATTTTCTTGCTTGTCATACTACACATGATGCCTTTAACACTGCCAATCTTTACTTTAAAGAAATAGTAAGACTACATGGGATAGCAAGAAGTATGGTAAGTGATAGAGATTCAAAGTTTCTTAGTCATTTTTGGCTTACCATGTGGAAAAAAATGGAAATAAATCTTAACTTTAGTAGTTCTAGCCACCCCCAAACTGATGGTCAAAACAGAAGTAACCAATAGGACCTTAGGAACCTTGTTGCATGCCCTCATTACTAAGAATCCTAAACAATGGGAACAATTGCTACCACATGCTGAATTTGGTTATAATCGAGTTCCTAGCAAGACAATCGGGTTTTCTCCTTTCTTTATAGTTTATGGCCTTAATCCTTTAACCCCTATAGATCTTACGCCTTTTCCTACACCTTTGAAGTTTAGTCATGATGTCGAGTCTAGAGCCAATGAGATTCAAAAGGTGCATAAGCAAGTTGTGGAAAGGATTGAGAAAATGAATAAGAAGCTTAAGGAAAGAGTGGATCAAAAGAGAAAAGAAGTGATTTTTAAAGAAGTCGACTTAGTATGGATATACTTGAGAAAGGATAGGTTTCCCACACAAAGGAAATCAAAGTTAAGTGCTAGAATTTATGGACCGTTCAGAATTTTGGAAAAAGTAAATGATAATGCTTACAAACTAGAGCTACCTAGTAGCTATGGTGCGTCTTCCACTTTCAATGTTGGAGATTTGATTCCATTTCATGAGGAGGACATCTTACCAAGCTTGAGGTCAAGCTTTTTCAAAGAAAGAAATGATGATGTAGGATCACCTACATCTAATTCTCCTGAGCTAGCCAAGATTATAATGATACATCAAATGGAAGACGCTCAAATTCAAGGTCCAAAACTGAAGTCCTTTAATTTCGTAGTCATAAACTAAGTCTTCTCTTTTGGGTCGTATTATTATTTAAGTCTTTTATTTTATTTCGAATATTTGAGTTTGTTTTCGTTTACAATAAAAAGTCTTAGAGATGATTAAGCCAGGTTTAGGATCAAGCTTAATCATGTCTCATGTTTAATTAGTTGAGTTGTAATTTTCTTTTAAGTCTAGTATTTATTTTTGGCT
Source organism: Amaranthus tricolor (assembly GCF_026212465.1). NCBI lineage: Eukaryota > Viridiplantae > Streptophyta > Magnoliopsida > Caryophyllales > Amaranthaceae > Amaranthus > Amaranthus tricolor. The sequence continues at coordinate 19,258,174 of NC_080061.1, forward strand.
CAAATGGGTTCGAAATTTACAAGGCGTGCGAAGTAAGAATCGAAACAAAGCATTCAGCCACAAAATCAATAAAATGGCTGAAAATCATCAAGGATATATGAAGATTATTGAAGGACATTTGCAAATCAATTCAAATCAAGCCAATCACTTTATTTCCAAATATCTTCTAGATAAAAAGATATAGTTGTTGGAGACTTGCTTTTATCCACTAGATTTAAAAATATAGTTGTTGGGAGCTTGCAAGTTGTAATCTTCGGTAGCTGAATGCTTTAGTATAAATAGGCTACTTGCTCTCTTGTAATTCATTCACTTCCATTACATCTTTAATACAAACAACCTTTGAGCATTTCTTGTTCTTTCTTTGCAATTTAATTTTAACTTGGAGTAGTTGAAAGTAAGTTGAAGTTCCTTTGCTTTTCATTCTTTTGGCTAAAGATTGAATGTGTTCTTAGGAGCCCATAGCTTTAATTTCGTGGTGAATTCTGTATTGAAATTAAAACTTTGGTTCGACCATTTTTAAGTTGTTGAATCAACATATCCTTCTTAAATTTTCCTTGTTTCAAACCACAAAAATCACAAAACAATTCCATTACAATAGAAACTAATCAGCCTTATTTATTGAATTCGAAACTTCAAAATACAAACGTGTGTTTATGGTTTGGTTCTTGTTTAATACATAGCCAACCTATATCAGAGGGGAACTAGAGGATCGTCTAAGGGGGGTAAGATTCAACATGTAGACTTGAATCAAATAAAGTGCACATGTAACAAAAGTTGAGATATATCACCTTCCTTGTTCACATATACTTGCTGTTTGCATCAAATGACACCTTTCATATGAGAGGTTTGTGGATCCGTGCTATACATCTCAAAGTTATGCAAGTACATATGAACATTACTTTATGCCAATGATCGATAAGAGGTCATGTAACAACCCGACTTACCGTTGACTGAGTAAACAGGGTCATCACTGGGTTCGTTTCCCAAGAAACTTAAATCACACTTTCAGAACTCGAGCAAAGGGATCACAAGCTCTTCAACGTGACTAACTCAGCTAAATCCCAAAACCAACATCTAACTAAACACAAGATAATCATACAATTCCCTACAAGTCTAATATAACCAACACAACCAAATCTAATATACATTTATACAAAAACCTAATACAAAACTACAAATTCCCATGTGCTCAGCTCAAAATACAACCTTGGAACGCTATTCAATCACCGCTAACCCATCGTTCCCGACCGGTTCCGATCTGTAATTAAACTAAAAGATGGAAACAACAGAGGGTCAGATTAAATTGAATGAGAAGTAACAATCCAAAACGACAAAATACAGTAATTCAAATCATAGGTTTAAAAGCAACATCAGTTCCCTAGATCTATGTGCGCACTAGGAGTCTAGTTTAGAGGAACATCCATAGCTCTAAGGCTATGTCACTCTTGGGTGAAGCTAGTCAATATCTCAATGACAATTCGCTTCAAACAGGGAGAAGGGAATAATGTTCCTTAACTCCGTCAATGACCAGCTCGCAAGTCCGATCCATTGATCATATCATAGTATCAGCATAAGCATTCACAACAACATTTGTCTCAACAATTTACAATTTCGAAAGAGCTTTAGTAAAAAGTTTATGTTCAAGAATGTAGTCTAATCAGACCCTTTAAGGGACTGCTACTACTCACCAACAAGACGCTTCAAAGAGTCGTGATCGATTCGCAGCTATCAACTAGAAAGGTTCCTCGATGACGTCGCCTCCCGAAGCATAACAAACATAACATCACAACAAAGCGTTCGATACTACAAACTAGGTTCATATAGCTCATTGCATCTCCTCCTAAGACCGCATCTTAGTTCAAGCTTCTATTCTAGTATATCTAATCATAAAAGAATTATGCACATTCTGATTAATCATTAAACCCAAAATCAAGAATACCCAAAAGAATCTAATAATCCCCTCAAGAATATCAAATCGTCTAATCAATATAAACAATAAGTATTTCATCCCACAATCAATGATTTTCCAAAGTATCTCCTAATTCATTCAAGACCTTCAAATCATCATTAACCCTACGAATAATAAACATTTTTGACCAATTTTCTTAATTTCTATGCTCATACATTTGATACTAATCATCAAGATCCACCAAACTCAATCCAACATCCATTATTTCCATATATAAGTTTCCTTAATCGCAAAAGTAGACATTCAAATTCAAAATCAATAATCTTCCAAAGAACCTTATAAAACTTTCAAGAACATCAAATTGACCTATACTTTATCAATAATAAACTTTTCCTAACAAATCCTTGATCTCAACATCAATCCACAAGACGCATCTAATTTAAAGAGAACTAGTATGTATATAATAATTTCTCAAAACATCCAATTAATCTCAATGTCATGTATCCTTTCTCTTCAAATTGAATCTACCATCTCTATTCTCAAATAGAGATTTTCATTAGCGTCAAAGATAGGTACACTAACTTACAATACACAATACTCTAAGAATCTAGCAATAATTAGCACAAAACAAAATAAATAAGATAATAGAAACCAAAACAATGTAATACAACTATGATATGGCTATAACATTCGGCCATAGAAGGTACAGACATGGCTATTGCTCGAAAATCAAAGGAGAGAATGGGAGGAGCCTTGTTTTTCGAAAATCCAAAGCAAGAAAAGAAAGAACACAGAAAAGAATTATACTTGAGGTTTCCTATAAGTTTCTCAATTAAGAACTCATCTAATTGATTTATATAAATTCCAATATTCATCAATATTTCGGGCTTAATACATGGTTAAGGATTAAGCAAGTAAAAGTAGGCCAATGAAACTAACCTCTATAAGAATAAGAGCATAATTATTAAGGAAAAACAAAAGAAAGAGATCAAGAAGGATTATTTTTTGTTAGCATTAACAAGAAACGAGAAAGAACGGATTCCATGCTTGTTTTTGGCTTGAATTTGATGTTTAATCAACATGACCAAAACTCACTAATTCCTTCCCCAAATCGGCAGAATTCAAGGTCAAGGAAGGGAAATTTTCAGATGATCCTATACTCTTTGTGGTTCGAATTCAGAGGAAAATGAGCAAGAAAAAATCAATTAGCCATAATTTACACAAAAAAAAATCAAGAATGTAGAAGTATAGATAATCTACCTTGAAAATCACGAAGGGAAGAAGAACGGGTCATGCCCTCGCAGCCATTGACGTTTTCTTCAAATAAATTTAGAGAAATATGGGTTTGAAGGTTCAAAGAGGAATGTCGTGAAAGGGGAGGAGATCGGCTATTAGTTAAGAATTTCAGTGTAAATCCACCATTTTCAAAGGGTATGGCGGCGAGAGAGGAGAAGGAAAGGTGATCTTGCTGGTTTTTGGTTCATACGAAAGGGAAGGGAAAGAAAATGGTTGCCTGGTTCCTTGAGTTCATACGAATAAGGAAGAGAAAGGGGTTTTTATTATTATTATTATTATTTATTTTTTTTAATTTTTTTTAAAGAAAAGGAAAAGAAGAGAAATTAAATTGAAAATATTTTATGTCATGTGTATTTAAAATCATTCTCGCACTGATAATTCCCTTAAACTTACTCGTCTTAAAATATTAATTTTTTCGAATGTTACAGGTCATGGCCGCAATACACGGGCTTTGAACTTAGACATGTTCCCGATCAAATTCGGGGTAAAGGGAGGCCTAAGTCTAGGAGAATTGCCAACAAAATGGATGAGGGTAGAAAGATACGATCTAATTGTCGTTGTTGTGGGAGTGAAGGCCACAACACTAGAACCTGTAACTCAAGGTAATATGTTATATTTATTATCCTAGCATTATCATTTGTAACTTAAGGTAATATGTTATATATATTATACCTAATTACATAATTGTAATTATGCAGTAGAGGAGATGGATCCAGCAGCTCCAAGACCCCTAGATCCTGGTGTCTTGACTATGCAGCATGAGCACAGGAGTACTCCTCTTTGGGATGCCCAGGTTAGGTGTACGATTGTAACACCCCGATATTTTTCCGATATATTAAATGATTTACTAGTAATATTATTATTATTATTATTTTTAGAAGAGTATATTTTTTTATTATTATTTATTTTGTTAGTGGGTTAGATCATGAGATTTCAACTTTTAAGGCAATTAAAAATCATTTTAAGCCCAAACCTTTTTCCTAATCTATCTTTAATTTCAAAAAAAATAAAAAAAAATAATAAAAGGGGATTTGAAGAGTTGGCCGGCCATATGGGGTAAGTTGGGGGATTTGTAACCTCTTGAAGAATATTGAAAGATTAAGAATTATTGCCTTGCATAATTGTTTCCTTAATTTCCTTAATTCCTTTATTTCCTTAATCTCCTAATTACCTTAGTCTCATCATTAGCATTCTTCTTTCTAAACTCTTAGAAACTCAAGGAAAAAAAAAATATATTCTTCTTCAATCTCCTTCTACTCACGCCTAGTATCATCATCTTGTTCATCAATTGGTGTTTTGTTCTTGTGCAAATTGTGGGTAAATTCTTAACCTAGTTTTATTTTTAAAGTTTTAATTTAAATTTCTATGATTTTTTTTATGTGTGTTATTTTATAATTTATGATTTGTTCATGATTTAAAATTTATGTGTGAAAGTATGATGTATTTTTCTATCTAAATTAATGTATGTTTTTTTAGGGTTTTAGATATGTTACATGTGTGTGAAGAATTTGTTTGATGGATGATTGAAATATATATATATATATATATATATATATATATATATATATATATATATATATATATATATATATATATATATATATATATATATATACATATATATATATATATATATATATATATATATATATACATATATATATATATATATACATATATATATATATATACATATATATATATATATATACATATATATATATATATACATATATATATATATATATATATATATATATATATATATATATATATAGAAAAAAATGTATGTGGTGTTAGAAATTTATTTATTTTTGATTAATAGAAGGAATTTATAATGTTGGTAAAAAAAAATATACATGTATATATGTGCTGTGTATGTGTGAAAACATTTGTGTAAAAAGAATTATATTGAAAAAAATATATATATAATAATAATTCATTAAAATTTATTTTTATGTAAATTTTGTTGTTTAGATTTAATAGGACATAAAGCATTGATATTTATATTTTTGTGAAAAAAAATGATGGAATGACAAAATCCCGTAGGTTTTGAAAATGGTGAAAAAAATGTGTTTTTGGAACATTTTTGGCTTTGAAATTAAGTTAAAAATACTTATACTATGTTATAAATTATGAAAATTGGTACCCGGGGGTTTTGACGCCTTCCGGACGCAACGGTGAAGTCGGATTTTCAGTTTGACAGTTTTAAGTTGAGTTTCTGGACAGATTATATAGGCTGTCCTATTTTGTGCATTTACCATGTTATAGTATGTGATGGATGTTCATGTTGTGTGTAGTATTCTAGGTATGGGTGTAATTGTATATGTGTGTTATGGATGATTTGAGGAAAATGTGTATGTGTGCTTATTTCCCGAATACGATTGAACCTTGTAGGAAGTCGATTCGTGACCGGGAATTGATTAAGACGCTTGTGAGTTGGTTATCTTGCTTAAGGTATGTACACGCAGCGTGGTTCGCATTAGTCCGATGTATCATATAATAATGGTATACAAAAGTAAAGCATGGATATATAGTACGGATAATGTTATCTTTCGAATCAATAATTTTTATACATTGTTTTGATAAGCAGAGGTAGTATGACCTCACTAACTTTAAAGTGGACGTAGTATGACGTCAATTGGTGGAAATGAATTACTCGCGGTATATGAGGGCATTATGAGCCACCGCGGGGGTATGCATACTTAACCATAGGCACCGAAGTAAGGCGAGTGTCTATGGTAGAGACTTGCTTAGGGGTTAGCTCCCCCTAATGTATTGTCTCACTTATGGAGTTTGGAGTGTACCGGCAGTATGGCTGGATAATACAGCAGTATGGCTGACTAACCTTTACATGAAAATAATTATTCTTAATAAGCATGATCGAAGCGTACGGTTCTGTGAATTGTCAACTAATAAATTGAAACTTTCTCTTGTGTTATTATTTGTTTGGTATGCGACGTTTGCTGACGTGTACTTTTGGTCTTAACGACCCTGCGATGATGTTGTTTCCTATCTGGGCAATGACTAGCAGTAAGTTAAGTTGCAGGTCTGGGGAGTGAGGATTGACCCTCGAAGAAATAAATCTTTAGAATATAGAAGTTTGATAAGAAATAAATCATTAGAATTTCTAGTTAAGTTTGAAGAACATTTGGTTTTTTATGAGGCGAATTTTCGTGCTGAAGCTGTAATAAGTAGATTTAACTTTTCGTTCTTATCCGCTGCTAAGAATTTCTTACATCTCGTAGTTCTTAATAACACTAATAGAACTCGATCCGCACGTTTTCCTTAACTTCAAACCCGTTTAAAACTGTTTTCTAACATCCCGGTTTGACTCGGATTATAGTTGTCTCGTTTTTAAAAGATCATCTTCTCTTTTCGTACGACCCGAGTTATTCCGAGATGTTACAACGATACTTGTGATTTACATTTTACTGATGCTAACATACAAGTAACTTATTTATATGTCAATATTCACAGGTGTCCGATGCAGAAACGCTAGGCACCAGGCATCCAGATTCCGTTCCATGGGTGATCGATGATAGGATCATCCCGTACTTGGAGGTAACGAGGTTGTACGACTTTCACCTCGTTGCATACGGCAGAGTTGATCGTGCCATTATCATAGCAGTGGTCGAGAGATGGCGTCAGGAGACGCATACATTTCATCTGCCTCTAGGTGAGGCTACCATCACACAGCTTGATGTAACCTTACTAACGCGGCTTCCCATCAAGCTGGCGTGACATAGTGCATTGCATATTGGGAGAGCGTCCTCCACCGGAAGTGATCAGGGGGAGCGGTTTGCGCTGCATGTGGTTAGTTTAGACCTTCTCGCATCTCCCCGAAGATGCTGATGAAGGCACCATTTAGAGGTACGCCAAGACGTACCTCTTATACTTGATAGGAGCTGTGTTGTTTGCCGATAAAACAAGCAACCAAATACAGCTCCTTTACTTAACTTTACTTGACGACCCGTGGGAGCGCATTGCCGAGTATAGCTGGGGCTCCGCAGCCCTTGGATACCTATATAGGAGGCTATGTGGTGCTGCCCAAAAGAACATCAAGGAGATTACGGGAGCACTAGACATATTACAGATAATAAAAATAACATTTAATTCTAATACGCTGTAGTTGAATTACATACTAATTACATTTCTAATGTTCAACTGTGGGCGTGAGAGCATATTCTTATCGGCCAACCTTACAGAACCGTTGGTCGTGGTGATACTGCTCCCCCACCAGATGTTGCGTACGGTTCAAGGTGGAATTTTGCACGCCAGACGCGCAAGCACATCGGCACCAGTCTCGGATTCTACCGAGATCAGTTAAATATTTCAGTACTCATTAACATTAATACAATTTAATTAACATATCACTTACATTTTCATGACATGTATTTTAGTTTTTGTGGGACCCATACCCTGCGGAAGCCTACACAGCTGTACTCGAACACTCAGGGATTCAATCAGGTGAGTGGAGGGCTTCTGTGCCACTCATATGCTTTGACATTGTCGAAGTACATCTACCAGAGCGTGTACTGCGCCAATATGGGTTGGTACAAGGCATTTCACTGCCTTGTGACACTGAACCCCAGCTGCACCAAATTTCGCGCAAAAATCAAGGTGCGGCAAACTGGATGGACATCAACTGGCATCACATCGCTCGTTAGGATGGTAGACTGGAGCTGTTGGCACAAGGTGTGCCGATCGATGTTCATGGCGCACCTACTACACTAGACTACATGCCGTGGTTCCTCTCCATCACGCACCGATGGATGACACCACATGCCATCTTTACAGCAGCACATTACGCACCTACTGTGCCTACGATGACCCAATTTGTAAGTCTTCATTTGCATTTATATGATTAAGTTGCCGATTAAATAATATAATGTTACATTAAATAAATATTAATTGCAGGTACAAGGTACGGCAGCAGTGATACGGTACAGCCAGGAGGAGCCGGTGAGGGAGATTGCGCATGGCATGCTCATCGACTCGTAGTTCTAGCACTTCATACCAGAAGTGACTGCAAAGTCCTCACCGACTACTGCCCATACGCACGTCTCATCTCCTGCTTATGACTATCATTTGGAGGAGATGGACTATTCATACCCCGTTGACGTTGCGGGGACCTCGTAGGCTGGGCCATCACAGCCATCACAGTACCAGTCCTCTCCACTTCCAGAGCGACACCCGAATGCCTCTTACTATCGACTATGTATATGTTTATATATATATATATATATATATATATATATATATATATATATATATATATATATATATATATATATATATATATATATATATATATATATATATATATATATATATATATATATATATATATATATATATATATATATATATATATATATATATATATATATATATATATTGAGTTGTATATTTAACATTTGTATATATTTTGTTGTATATATATGTTTAACTACTTTATCATAGCCTTCAAGCTTTTACTTACGAATGATCGGAGTTTTGGCGATGAATCATGCCGCCTGAAACATACATTAACTTGTAATTACTTATTCTAATGTCTCTAATGCAAATACAACAAATAACAACTCAAAAATTAAGGAAAAACAAATTATTAAATAGTTGTTCGCAGTTACTAACTGCGAACAGCCAAATAGGACAAAAAGCTGCTCTCAGTTACTAACTACGAACTGCTATTTTATCTTATTTGGCTGTTCGCAGTTAGTAACTGCGAACAGCTCCAAACCACAGATTTGAAATTTTCACGCTTACTTTTGAAAAATTTTTGAAAAGTAGTTTATTTTGATAATTTTTTTTTATTTTTGACTTCAACCTTTTCAAATTTTCTTTAAAAGTTGCATTTGGCCCAATTTAAAGACCCCAAAAATAATAAAGAGGCCCAGATTTCAAAATAAAGACCCAATGGCCTGTTATTTGGAAATACATAACACTAGGGAATGAAACACGCACCCTACCTTTTCGCAGTTTATGGAAGTTCAGAAATCCTAGATAATTTTTGCATCTACCATTGTTGGAATCTCTTGGCTTCATTCTAATTGGTTTGTAATCTATCTGTTGTACTAGTTTTCAACTATCTTGTTTGAAGCTTTTGATGTTTTAACTGGGAATATTAGGTTAATTAATTGCATTTTTTTTCAATTTTTGCTGGTTGCGATTTGTAGTCTGGAGTCACAATATTGTATGAAACTCGCAATAACGTAGAGCTTCGAATTTCCATGTTTCTTTTGTTATTGACTTGTTGCATTCTGGTTGAAGCAACATTAATTTCCTATTCTATACATAATTTATACCTTGCAACAGTTTTATTTTTGCGAGTGTAATTTAGCATTTCAGCTTTCTGTGCTTGCTTTATCTACTGCATTTTCTTTGGGGTAAGTATGAACTTTTGGTAGCTAAATTAACACATGGATAAATATTGATGTTGCTTTTGTATTTCCTTTTGAGATTAGTGGAATTAGTTTCATACCCATAAGGTTTGTTTATTATGGGATTTATGCTGAAGTTAAACTATATAATTTGGTATATTTGTTCTCTGATTTCAATTTTTTTCTTCATAATCAAGGAAAATTATAGATATGTCTGGCCAATTAAGTATCCAAGAGTCAAGAAAGCGTGCAAGTGAAAATGATGATGATATATATTATTGTTTGTCAGCTGTTAGTTTCATTATAATAGTGGTAGGAGTGTGGTATTGTCAAAAATATAGGTTGAGGGAGGTGTTTTGGAAGGAATCAATACGTGCTCAAAAGAGGGCATTTTGGATGAATGACTTGAAGAATGATAGAATATGTCGAGATCAATTGCGACTTGACATAAGGTGTTTTGACAAGTTATGTAATATATTGCAGTTCGAAGGGGGTTAAAGACTAGTAAATATGTTATGATAAAAGAAATTGTTGCAATGTTTCTACATATCCTTTCACATGATTTGAAGAATAGGGTATTACAAGAAATCTTTGCTTGGTTGGGAGAGTGATACAAATGTGCCAAGTGTATCAAATGTTCAAGACCTTGCAAACAACCTACAGGTACAAGACAATGTTTCTGACTTGTCATTTACGCCAATTGCACATGAAGGGCGGAACCAGGTCAAGGATGCTTTCCAAAGACCAAACATGATCTCAAGACACTATATTGGGAACAAGGAAACCAAGACAATAATAAGGAACAACAGCATACACTTGGAAATGGGAACAACCAGCAGGACCAAGGCCATAGGACTTTCTGACGACCAGCAGACCTTGCTGAGTCTCTTGAATGCAAGCTAGACCCATCTAGACCCTGAGCAAACTTGGGACGTCATCCTTACACATGGACCAAGCCATCAAGGGTCCAGGACCTCTCTAACAGTCCACGAAGAATCCTAGAGACTAAGTGGAAGAAGTGTTGCTCGACAGTTTTGCTGAGTAAAAATTTGTCTAAGTATTTTTATTTCTGTTTTCTGTTTGGGCGCCTTGTAAGCCTTTGTATTTAGCAAGTGTTCTTTAATTAAGCGTGTGATTAGTTTTAGCCGTTAAGGTAGTTGAGTGCTCTATATAAAGAGAGCCTCATCCCATGTAATAAACGTTCAAGCATGTGATTTCATTTTGATTCAATACAAGTGAGGTATTTCAGAAAGTTGTTTCTGTTTTCCTTCTCTGAAGTTGGCGATGACTTCATCAAAGGTATACGGAGTATCCTTTGATCTTTGTAGGCTCAAAGATTGTGGAGCAATCATTGAATCTGCAAAGAAACCGTAAGTGCAATTCCTGGAAGGCATTGTACATCTATCGTGGGTATAAGAACGTTGATACAGACGCTGGGCATCACCATTAGAAAACCAAGAAAAGATTTCTTGGCTCTGTTCCTGTGTGTTAAGTGTTTTGTTCATCATCGTTTGTTGTTTGTGTGTGTAATCAATCAAGGCTTCCGCTAAACATTTATCCTTGCATAATCAAGGCCTTAATCAGCCCTGGTTTCGCATCAGAGAGACAGTGAGTCGTCAGTTTCACATAGTACTTAAAGCAATATTAAAACTAGGAAAACACTATATTAAGTCCTACAATGTTGATTATTCAAGGGATAATAAGTGAAAGCACTTGAATATAATTGCTAATCAATTTTCTGAATTTGAAACATAAAGATGAATATGTATAGTCAAGATGTAATGAGAGATTTCTAGAGAGAGGGGTTCTCCTAGGGTTTTGGTTTTCCTCTATTTTAGTTGTTCCTTTCCTTGGCGTTTTTGGATCTAGGTTTACTATCAAATATTTGTTGCTAGCTTGCTGGGTTTAAGTGGTCGATTTTGTTGCTGTAAGTTTTTGTTTTTTTAGTGAAGGTAAACAATGGTGGATGTGGTATTTTTTGGAGCTTATATTGTTGGCCTGGGTGTTTCTCAGATGGTGTTGGTGACTACTTTTGCAGGTCGTTAGGGTTTGGTTGTTGTGGTTGGTTTTAGCGTCTCGTTTTTTTAGATTTGGTTTGGTTATTTCAATAGGTTTTTGCCGGTTGTTACCAGTAGGTTGTCGGTTTTTCAATGGGTGTTTGGGCTTGTGTAGTGACTATGGTGGTGGCGTTTTGGGGTTTTTCTAGCAGTTTTACAGGTGGTTGTCTTTTCTATGTTTTGGGGAGTTTTGGTTTGAAATTTGTTGGATTATTGATGTAATAGACTTAAAACTTTTAATCTCAATCATCAGATTAATTATTCTAAATATTCAATTGAAATTTCAAATTCTTTGGTTATACAATTTAAACCATCTTTATTTCCTAAATTTATTTTCCAATTTTGTAATTTCTTCCAAATATTAAACTTTAGATATTAATTTCTTTAAAATACTAAAATATTATTTTATTATTTTGTATTGCGAAAAGTAACTTTTTATTTACGGTTTTATTAAAACGTTACATTTTAATTTCCTTTTCTTAAACTAAATTTACTACTTATTTAATTATTTTACACCTAAAAATTAACCATATTTTATAGTATTGTTTTAAGCAAAATTTTCCAAATAATCATATTTTCATAATCAAACTTTAATCAAATTTACCCATTATTCTAACGCATATCCACTTGTACAAACTAGAACAAAAACTTGATGAACTAAAATTTTTTCTATTTAACCCAATATGTTCATCACTTACACAAAATATCACGATTTCTTTACACAAGTTAACCTTCTTCTACACTCCGATCTCTGACACATTCACTTACACTCTAAATAATTTACGCAAGTTAACTTTCTTCTATACTCCTAACACTCTTTTTAATACAACTTATGAACTAGAAGTTGCCCAAAACCCATTACAAATACCCACTTAGCCATGAGATCAATTAGACCACCATCATCAAATCTTTCTAACATTCTTTCTTATATGTTCACTTCATTAAAATCTTACTAAGTTAATACCTTTATTATTAGTTGAGGAAAATTAAGAGGAAGGAGCATAATACATCACTTTTCTAGCTTAAATTATCATCATTTTGGGAGCATATTAGATACTATTTTGGGTAATTAGAAGATCATCATTTTGGAGCTTGGAGCTTGGAGTTCTTAACTTGGACCTAGGATCATATTTAGTTATTAGTATTTGGTACTAATCCTTGGTGTTAGTATGGTATAACTTCATACCCTACTATTTATGTGAACTTTCACATTATATCTACTTTATGTACAAAGTATGAAATATATCGAGTATGTTTAATAAGGTAGTTAGTTTAATGAAATTATAACTAAGAATATATTAAGTGTATTTATGCAAAAAGTATGTTTAGTATGTTGATTTAGTAATCTTTGAACAAGTTTAGGAAGTTGGTTGAAAAATTATATTTTAGTGATATTAAGTATAATTTATGTTATAAACTAGTGTTAGTATGTTTATGAGTTATGTGTTACATTAGGAATGTTATTATATTTAAAAAAAATTTCTGTTAGAATTTTTGTTAATATGTTTATGTTAGCCTTGAAACTAGTTTATAAGGTAGTATGTTATTTTATGAATGTATTTTTATTAAGTATGGTTATACTAAGAATGTTGTTATTATAATTTATTTTGATAATAAAGTTTATCCTTTAAGTTATAGTAAATTTTTAAGTTATTGTGTGAAGTATCATTTTTTGAAGTGGTTATGGTTATACTATGATAAATTAAATTAAGTTGTTTTTAAGTGAAAAGGCCCCAAAATAATCTTAGGCCATTCCACCAATATCATTTAAAATAGTTTCATTTACTATTTTAAATTATTACAAGCTATTTTTGTATCATATAAAATCTTTTCATTTATATCATAAATTATGGACAAAAATAACTTTACTCATTTTTATTTTAATATTTTAACAATGCTTACGGTTCCCACATAACTTTCACTAACTTCATTTTAACATTTTTATATTGTTTGTGATTCCTACATGTTTTCCACTGACTTTATGAAAATATTTTTTTATTTGTGGTGGTCTTTATATTTTTTTAACTAACTTTCTTTTAATATTTTTATATTTATGGTTCCCACTTTTCCTCCATCAAATATATTATTCAATCAATAATATCTGTACTATCTAAAAGATTTTATATCTCTTAATTTCCGTAAACATTCCTTATGGGAACTTCATTAAGGAACGGAGGGAGTAACAATTTAAAAATATATTTTTGAGAAATTTTTATAAGTTATTAAATATTAAAAGTTTTTTCTTGAATGTATGAGATTTTATAATAAAGTAACTTTTTGTGATATTAAATAACTATTTGTACAAAATATTTTTTTAGTTGACGATTAGAAAAACATTTATGTAAAAAGATGTAAAAGTGCTTTTAATGAACTTTTCTTTTAAAATTATGTGTGAACTTGCCTTTTAAAATATTGATTTTTCTGAAAATACACGTTTTTACTTGTATTATATCTAAAAGTATTAATTTTGGTGAACTTATAAAGTACTACTTATTTTATAACTAGAAATATTGATTTTTGTAAATTTATTTGTTTTATTTGTTTTTTAATTAGATATTGATTTTTGTGAACTTAATAAGTTTGACTGATTTTTCTAAACTTGAAATATTGATTTTGGTGAATTTGTTGAATTTTGAAATTTTATCTAAAAAACATAGTTTTACTTGATTCATAATTATAATACTCCCTTCGTTCTTTTTTGATCTTCCACTTTGGGTTTTTCACACATATTAAGGAAGATAGAATCTTTGGGTTGTAGTGGGTATTATTTTAATTAAATAGTAGTGTGAAGTAATGATTGTATTGAAAGTATGAGGTTGTAGTAGGTAATATTTTAATTAAATAGGAGTGTAAAGTAATAATTGTATTGAAAGTATGAAAAAGAAAATAATTATAAATAAAAGAAAAGGGGTACATTAAAAGAAAAGGGGTACATTAAAAGAAAAGGGGGGATTTTAAGGGGTAAAAGTGGGATAAAAACTTTCTAAAAATAGAAAGTATTCTAAAGTGGAAGAACTTTTGAAACTACCCGTTATAGTAATGTGGAAGATCAAAAAAGAACGGAGGGAGTATTTATTTTCAAAATATTTATTTGTTTTAAAGTTAGAAATGTTGATTATTGGGACTTATTTCAAGAGAAATAAATTTCTACTTGTGAAAAATATTAATTTGGAGACTATTAATAGCATATTAAGTTATTAGTAAGAATTTATTTATCAAATGAACTATTAAAAATAAAGTTATAACCAAAGATTAATATGTAAAATTTAGTAATGAACTTATAAGGGCATAAAGTTAAATTTAACATTATGATTAAGAATAATAAATAAAGGAAGTTATCAACTAAGTTGGTCAAAGTTAAAGTCAAAGTCAAAGTCAACTTATAGTAATAAAAATGTGATGTGCTTGTGCGAAACTATCTTAGTATTGACTGAATACCCTGATAGTAAGGTAATGTCAAACCATGAACCAGAACGTAAAATCTCGACGTCGTGTTAGCCGACACGTAAAATTTGGTGTAAAACAGGGGTTTAGCTACCTATCCTGTGGAAGTTCGAGCATAATTGTATTGGAGGGGTGACGACTCCCACCACATTTAGATGTAGGGCTTCGGCCATAATCTAGCCAGACCTTAACATATATTAGATTTTAATGTTGTATTTATTGATCAGTGATAAACTTGATTAGTGTTGATGCTATGATGCACGGTAAGGTTATAAGTATTAACCAAATGAACTTACTTAATTAAGAGTACCGAATTGCATAAGTGACACTAACGTATTTCTGTTAGGGTTGGCTTTAAAGTATAGAACAGTAAAAGGATATAGTAAAAGCATATAATGGTGTCAATTAATTATAAAAGTTCGTACTTTAATTATTATTTTGTAAATATAGTGTATAATTAATGTATTTTGAGCTGGATAGGGAATTATGTTCGACGTTAAGCGATGACCGATTCATAATCAACTGTCATCCGTATTATGAATGGCAACATTTTGCAATTAGTTTCAGATTCCGATCCATGCAACAACTACAATTTATTTATGCTATCGAGGACTTAACTGCATTTTATTATTCACTTGATGTTTAATAATCTTGATGTACTTAAATTTAATTATTTTTAGAACAAACGTATGTACTTTATTTTCCAACTGTGATATGATATTTATCGTTTGTCATAAATAGTTTTTAGTTTTTAAAAGTTTTAGCATATCAACATTTTGTGACTTCCACATTATTATAAACATTATCATTAATTTTAAGAAAAATTATCGTGAATACTACAAATATTTATTGATTTCCTTACAATAATACGAAATTTCAATTAATTCTAAATAATACCAAATTTGATATGCATTTTCGTCTAGCATTCTTAACTTGTTATCCTACGATTGTAGGTTAACTTGCCCAAAAAATAAAAAGAAAATACAAAAAATAAAAAATTGTAATAAAAAAGAAAATGAAAAAAAGTAAGAAAATTGATTTCCCACCCCTCCCCTATCCCCTACCTAGCCCCCCTATCCCCCATCCCCCATCCCTTATCCATACTGCTACCACCATTCCCCACCTACTGCCAACCCCACCATTTTCCACCCACTTCCAGCCACCACCACCTTCATCAAAATCCACCACCATTACCGACTCTCCCATCCCCTACGCAGCCCCTATCCCGCTCTACTTTCCACTACCATCAAACCCTTCCCTCCACTCTACCACCACCAATCCTCCCTTGAACAACACCCTGTGCTGCCTCCCTCATCTCCCTTCCCCTTACATGACCTCTATAAACAATCACCATAACCATCCACCCTAAATACGAACCACCACCCTGACCATCCCAAGTTCGAACCAACATCATCTTTGCTCTACCTTTTCACCTTTAAATTCGACCATCAAAATCGATCACCACTATTAAATTGGTGTTGCAGATATGGGTGGTGGGCCTTGTAGGGTGGGGGGCGTCGTTGCAGAAGGAGAGGGGGGGGGGGGGGGGGGGGGGGGGGGTGGAAGAATGATGCACAGGTGGGAGATTAAAGAGGGGAGTTGGGATTGTTTTTATTTAAATTAAATTTATTTTTTTTAGGGTAGATATCACTTGTTTTACAGGTTACAAGTAAAATTGGATGCTATAGGAAAACATACCCCAAAGTTGGTATTACTCAGGGTTAATTGAAAGATCGTATTATTGTAGGAAAATCAGTAAAAGTTTTTACTATTCACGGTAATTTTTCCTTAATTTTAATTATGTATCGCTCTTGCTACAATTGAAAGCATTCCAGATTGTGGTGGACTTGTGAGTAGTTCTCGGTGGTAGTTTGGTGTATTAGGAGGTAGTGACGGTGGCCGGCTTATTCTGGTGTTTGGGCGTGTGTTTTCAAGTTGTTGGTTGAGATTTTCAAGTGCAAAGATGTTGAATCCTAGATGAGTTTAGATTAGAGAAGAGTGAAACTGTCCAAGGGGTAATAGAGTGTAATTTTGTAGGTTGTCAACGCGGGTAACATATGGTCTCTTTTATGGAAGTGTGGTGGTCATCCATTTTCTTCCATTCTTCGTCTTCGTCAAAGTGGGCTTTCACAAGGGGATGGTGATCAGGCAACCTCTTGGCCCGATTCCTTCTCGGTTGAGCTTGTGTGTACTTTGTTTACCACTTGAAGGTCTGATGGTGTTGACCATTCCTTTTGACTTGCCTTGGGTCGAGCTGATTTAGTGGTTCACTTCTTCTGTCTAGACTCGGTGTCTCAGGGCCCTTTGCCTAGTTAGTTCTTGGTCGAGTTCGTGTGAACCACTTTGAGCCCTTCCCCATTATGAGTTTTGGTGTTGAGGTTCGCCTCCACTTGTTAAGGGCGTCCCTCTTGGCTTGTGATGGATCGAGGTAGTGTTTTGTGGTTTATCCTCCGTGTTTGTTTCGGTGGCTTGGAGCTTTGAGGGTGCTGAGGTTGGTAGGTCGTTGAAGGTCTTTTGTTTTGCTCTAAGTGGTGTTAGCCCATTTGGTCATTTTGTTAGTTTTGGGCCTAGTTCTTATCTTAGTATTTGATAGGTCTCGGCTTGCGGCTTTGATAGGATGTTTTGACTATTAGGTCTTTGTGTTATCTTCGGGCATAGCCCTGGTGTTTTTAGTGGTGTTTTCTACTTTCAGGCATAGCCCTCACATCTTATGTTAGTCAATGTTTTTTTTTCCCACGAGTTTTTTTTATGATGGTAACTTCATATGATATCCTTTTATTTTGAAAAATATATGTTGTGAAAAATAAATTAGCAAATTTGAACAACCAAAATAAGAGTAATACAGTAAGGGTTTATTACTTATAATTACAATTAAAAGCAGTAATTAAATCACTAATATCTATCTATGCATATACCACTGAGGCAGTCATCAGAAACAAGAGAAGCAGAAGAACTAGCACCCACATTAACATTAACATTAACATTATTATCTTTTAAACTGTTAGTATTAGGATAAGGATGATGCTCTTGGATTTGCTGAAGACGAAACGACACCGTTGAACCAAAGTAATCCTCTGAATCTGAACGGTCATCATGTTCAATCACCGCTCCATCATCATCATCACCAACTTCAGTAAGGGGTAGAAGGGGCATAGAGATGTGATTAGAGTGGGAATAAAACAACCCAGTTCCTGATTTCTTCTTCTTATCTTCCTTAAACATAAGATTGTACGCGATTAATGTTCTTCTCCTCTTATTAAATGGGTTGTCTGATTTTCCTAATTCCTTTATATTTCTCACTTCTGCTATATTTGCAAACGATTTTGACTTTCCTGAGTAGAATTTCGATAATCCTCTCCTGTAATTCACATTGGATTTATCCAATTAAAATCAAGCAATTAATAAATCAATCTTAACTGTAAATAAATAGAAAATGAATTTACTTAATAGGAAGAGTGTCTTCAAGAGAAGCCATTGAAGAAAGACTGCTCTGCACCTCATCAACATCATCATTGTCGGTAATATCATCATCATCATCATCAGGTCGTCCAATGGAAGAGCTCTCAGAAGAAGCTGCTTCTTCTGATTCCTCTGATCTTAGAGTAGAATCCACCTCCTCCTTCCCGATTCCTCCCATGTCCATCACCAGTGACATAATAAATAGAACCAAAAATCAACGAAAACGGTTGATCCGAAGAATCAAAGGTGAAAAGCAAAGAGAAAAAAAAAAAGAAAAAAAAAGAGGGATCTGACCTTAAAGCGAACCCTAACCCTAATATTAACCTTGACCTCGGCGACGGCGAAAGATGGTAGTCCTAATCTTAATCCTAATCCAAATCCTAGAAATGGAGCATAGAGTGAAAGAATTACAAGTATTAAGATACACGTTCATATCCAGATTCCAGAGACAGATGGATTTTTTTTATTCTTCTTTCATCTCAAAAACATTTACTCTATGAACTACTTCTAATCAATCCTAATTCTACTTTAATAGATTTAATAAACATGGAAATTCATGAAATTAAGTAAAACTAAATACGAACAAGAGAAGAGAGATTACTGATTACAAAAGGAGAAAAAAAATCAGAAGATTGAAGGAAGTAGTTCAACATATAAACCCCAATTAACACCAAGAGGCAGCAGTTATAATACTAAAACCGATGGAGATAAGATCATTTTTATTATTTATTTCTTTTAGTTTATTTTAATTTTCACATTTTTTTTGGAAGATTAATTTCCACGTTTAAAAACTCACATATTTGTGCTATAATTTGCAAATTCAAAGGCCAAAAAAGTTTTAAGGGGGTGTTTGTAGATCCGTTCAAATGTGATCCAATTCGAAAATATGAACCGAAACTGAAAGTAAATCGACCTGAATTTTTTTTCCTTTTTTAGGTTTATCGAACCGACATTACCCGAATCGAAGTTGTATCTGAATCGGTTTACTACTGCAAAGGCGAAAATTGAACCCGAGCTACGAGTGACTTTTAAAAGCGACATATAACCGTTAATCGAGATTGCCCGAATCTAATAGTGATCGACTTGAGTCATATCCGACCCAAATCATGCTTGAAACCAAACTCGATCCGGCTAAAATCGACTTAACCCGAACGAATTTTGAATCAAACTATTGTAAACTTGAACCAATTTTTAACATAGAAGTATGATCGACTCATATTCAATCATCTTATTAGTTAATCTAATAAAGCGTTTGATATTTTAATAAATTAAATTTATAAATACATGGTTCTTTTGTTTAAAGTTAATAATCAATGATCAATGTTTATTTAACTACTTTTAATCAAATTACATGAAAAATGATAGAACTATAATTTTATCTTACTGTTAAACAAGTAAAAGTAACAATGTAAATAATCACTAATTGATTTGCATTTTAACTATTTGGTGCGCCAAGTTTCGTGCAAAACAAACCAAGTTTGAGCTACTTTATGCGCGAAGGTGCTAAAAACCCTTAAAATCGCAACTTAGCACGTAATTTCAAGCATATGACTTTGATTTTCAATTCTAACCATTTCAACACAATAATATACCAAATAGTGTTATGTGCCAAGTTTCGTGCAAAACAAACCAAGTTTGAGCTACTTTATGCGCAAAAGTGCCAAAAACGCTTAAATGAAACGTATTTCGAATAGTGTTGTGTACCTTTACTACTTTCCATTTCGGATATGTGGCTCTCGATATAGATCCCATTTCTCCATGCACTTTTTTCATTGTGCTGAAACGCATGGGAAAAGTATAATTATTTATATATCAATGCATGTAATAATATTAATGTAATACTATTTTTATATATATAACACTTAAATGAAATTGGTAAAATTCATAAAATTATGTATTCAACAAGGCTTTGAATTTTGTGTTGCGAGGCGGGCTTTGAGCTTTATGTAATGAGTTGAAGACGTGCACAGTATTCGTCAAAGGACATATGACCAAAAGTATCCAATGCAAATTACAAACGCAAATTTAAAATCAACAAATTAGAGAATATGTGAACTTAAAAATCAAAAGATAAGTTCAATTTCGAAACTAAAAATTACTCTTCCACATATGGAGCCAGAATGAACGTGTGTTTAGATGCAAGCGAATCATTCAAAGCAGTCTCAATGTACGCTTTAATGTCATCTGAATCATTTACGCTTGTAGTACCCGAAATCGATTCAGGAGAAAACCATCCAATTCTTATTGGAGGTTCGTAAGAATTTAGCTCCTCGTAAGCCGCACTAAACACACGAATAAGAAAATTTTGTCAGTAATTCGGTTATTAAAACAATTAAACAATAACGCTTAAATTGTAAGATAGTGAACATCACCTCATGTAGACATGGATAAGAGCTACATTCAACATGTCTTCTCTCAAAAATTTCCCAATGTTACTAGGACCAATAATTACAAAAGAGCTTTCAACAAAACAGAATTGTTCCTTCTGCAAGGGTAGAACGATTGGGTCCTCCTTATGCATGTGAGATGCACATGTGTGCAGCCATTTGCAATCTTGAGAGAGATCTTATAGCTCCGCATCAGTAAAAAATGGAGTGATTTCCACCGACTTTGAACCAGTCGACACCTTTGATGAGGAACCGATCTCTCTCTTAGAGCCCTTTAGACTCTTTTGCTATTTCAATTTATACAATTAAATTAGTGTAAACATGCAATTAAAATAATAATAATAAATACGGATATTTCATGATATACCACTGAGTTTCTTCGAAATTCACCATATACCACACGAAATGTTTTAATTCACCATATACCATTGAGTTTACGTCCGTTAGCACAGAATACCATTAATGAAAACTGCCGTCAGTGTGCCGTTTGTGGTAAATTACCAGTATGCCCTTACGTATTCAACTGGCGCCATTGTTAGGCTTGACTTCCCCAAACACAACGTATTTCTTCAAAAAATTGATCCTCCATCTTTCTTCTTCTCCATTCAATCCCACGGTGAGTTGCCTGAGTCCTTGTCAGATCTCATTAATCTGAAAATCGAGCAAATCCTCCATCTTGGAATTCTTCAGCGCAACTAAGCAAACCATACAACTCTTTTCCTCAACCAAAAACTTTCTCTCAGTCGTATAATCAAACACCTTAAGTGCATCATGGAATTGCTTATTATCAGCATAAACCCTCATCAAAAGGTCATAAAATTTTGCCACAGTTGTGGGTTTATAACCAAATTGTTCCAAAACAGACGCCATAACTGAAGGTGGGCATTTGAGATTTTGATCAACAGTCATATATTTCACTACGTTTTTGGTAGCTACAAATTTTTTAACTTCTAACAATCTAAAAATAAGGGTAATGTGGGCATGAAGATCGGGTATTTGAGCAAATGGAGATTGTGAATTTCGTAGAAAATCGAAAAAATACAAGCAAGAATTGACGGGAATTAGTGGATCCGAAAGCACCATATTGGTTATTTTTGGATTCAGATTGCGAAGGGGAGGTGCTTTCAGGAAGCCATTAAAGCTTGAGAATATTAAACATTTGGAAATATTCTCTGTCTTTACCAAATATTTTAGCTTCATTTTGAGTTAGATTTTTGATTTTTTTCTTTGTTTTGTTTGATCAGGTTGAAAATTGTTCTAGGCTACAGACATGATACAGCTATTGTTTCTGTAATTACATAGAGTATAGACTTCCATTCATAAATTTTTATTGGGTCTTTTAGTTCTTTTTACTCTGCAAGATTGTATTGAATTTGGGTGTCAAGATAATCTGCAAAATTGTATTGATTTTGGGTTTCAAGAATAGGGTTTTAGAGGTTATTGTTGGTGCTGTTAGTTTGGTTGTAGTGTGTGTGTGTGTGTTTGATTGGGGTGGATAGAAATGGCGGATGTCTGACCGTTGCAGCAAAAGCCTGAGAATACTACCGATGCTAGGGCTGAATTTGAGCTTGGACTAGAGCAGCTTATGTATGGTCATTTGGATGATTGTATGCCGTTCACCTCGTGTAGTTCAGCTCGTAATATGGAGGACAAAGATGATGAGGGTAATCAGCTTATGCGTAGGAGGCGAAGGTCTGATCTCGAAGGGGATGATCTGGCTGAGTCTTCTGTTGCTAGGAGACGACAATCGAGGATTTTAAGTCGTTGGGCAGCTAGACAAGCCCAAGAAATGATTACCACCATGGAGAGGAGAAACTGAGAGTCTGAATTGATGGCTCTTGCAGGTTTACATCCTGTTTCCATGCTTGATTATTATTTTCTTAGGGAATCTCAGTCCCCTTCTTTGCGTAGGCAAGGGACTGTCGAAAGGCCAAGCTCTAGGGCTTCTTCTATTTTCCAAATGTGGAGAGAATTGGAGGATGAACATGCGTTAAACCGTGCTAGAGAGCGGGTTAGGGAAAGACTGAGGCATGAGAGGAGTGTTGATAGCAATACTGATGTCTGCTTATCAGGAAACATACCAGAAGAACTTAGCAACTTTATTGAAATTCAAGTCTTGTTGGATTTGAGCAGCAACAATATTTCTGGTCCAATCCCACAAGATCTTGTCAAACTGATAAACATGGAAACCCTCAATCTTTCACATAACCATCTTTCGGGGAAGGTCTCATCGTCATTCTCAAATATGGTATTTGACACAAATAAAAAAAAGTAAATGGTATATGGTGAATTATTAATTTACCACAAACGGCACACTGACGGCAATTGTCATTAATGGTATTCTGTGTTAACGGACGTAAACTCAATGGTATATGGTGAATTAAAACATTTCGTGTGGTATATGGTGAATTTCGAAGAAACTCAGTGGTATATCATGAAATATCTGAAATAAATAAGATACAAATGATTATTACCTTGGTAGTGAACCGGACCCAAGCATATAGCCATGTGACGAAACTACCTAGCGCGTCTGATAGTTTCTCAAGGCTCCATTCTGGCATTGGAACCGAGAGTGAGAAATCTTCAAACCCCCCTTTACAATAGTTTTTACGGTCACATTAATGTGGCCACCTGTAACAGGCATGGAATGCACTGTTTGGCCCTCTTTGGTTGGCTATTCCACACCATATCCAACCTCAGTTAAGTCGCCACCACTAGCAACACCTAACTGAGGCAGCAAAAAAGAACAAGGAGCCACCTCTTGAAAATTGTGTCGCTTAGTATTATTAGCATCATAATAAAATATTAAAACACGTTGCAATTTAAATTAATAAGTGCTTATATATTTAAAAACTATGTACCTTTATCACTGACTTGGGTGTTGGCTCCGGATTTTGAGCAACGGAGTTCATGGTCTCCAGTGTAGGATTTTGTGCTTCGGGGGTAATAATGGGCTGGAGTGGTACGGGGGTAATGGGCTCGGGTGTTGGCTCGGCCGAAGCCTTAGGATCCCCATATTAACTTTGCTGATCGTCGACAATCAGATATGCCAAGTCTACAGTGGGTGCTCCCATCTTCTGCAACACGAATGCCGCTTTGGCGAGAACGTCGTTCGTCACTTGTGCTCTGAGGGTCGCTACTTCATCAGGTGGCATCATTCTGGATTAAGTAGCAACACACTCTTTGCCGAATGATTTCTTTAACCCCACGCGGACGCTTCCTTTTCCGACTACTTGCCCTCTATGGTCTTTCTCTAAGACCATATGCAATGCATCAACATTGCCTCTTCAGATGAACTCCCCCGTAGCTTCTTTTTCCTTCCAGCCCATCTATTCAAATAAAAAGTGACATATATAACAATCAGTTTAAGTAAATCAAAGCCAAAAAATAAAAAACAAATCAAGAATATACTTAATAATTTCAAAACTCACTACAGCATCAGCAACCTTCTTCTTTCCCGGATCAGTAATGGTAAATTTACCACTTGCATCTCGGGAATGAAGTCCGCAGTACCAATCACGCACTCGATCTCCAGCAGGAGTATTCACGGATACGGAGGTAGCCGTAGATGAGGTCGTGGCCGGACTCTGACCCAAAAACGTACGATGAGTATCCACCCACTTTTTTCGGTCCTCATCGTACGTTTTTGGGCCCAAACAATGGTAAAACTTCCTTTTACTTGCTGATTCAGAAGCTTTACCACGCTTTTCCTAATTAATCAATAGAAATCAAATGTCATATATTAGTTTAATGATTGAATCAAAAGAAGTAAATTTAAATTAAAAGCTATAATATAATATGGAATACTTACAACTTCGATGGGAGTTTTTCTTTTGGCAACAAACGTCTATGCATTCATCGATATGTGACCTCATATTTCATAAGGCATCTTTGAAGGTGCTTGGTCTCCACCTTCGTTTCCCGTGTTCACCTTCTTGGTCTTACGGGCACGCTTCTTGGTGATCCAACCAGTTACTAGCTTGGATTTGAAATCTCTAAATCTTTCAGCAACAACTGAAAGAAAAGCATTCTTCTTCTCCTCATTGTTCTCGATGTGAAAAAGATTCTACAAAAGAAAAATTATATTTATTAGTGTCAATTAAATTAATTTTAAAATGAAACTAAATGAATAAAAATAGTAAAGTTGCTTACCACGACATCCCATAAAGAGTTCTTCAAACACTCTCGAACCTCGTTCCATGTGTACAATATGGAAATCTTGCAGATACATAGGCCCACTTGTTTTCCATATTGCCTATGCCATTTGCCACAGGGTTGACCTCATGCATTGTATTCCAAGTGCATAGGTTTTGTGACTTTGAGGTTTTTTGTAGGACCTCACCCTTTCCTTTCTTAGAACCAACGCTAATAGTGGTAGTGGGAGCATCCGTTGGTGGGACGTCTTCAGTGTCATAATCATTGTTAAATGGTGGAGCGTCTTCAGCCATATGCTCATATCTAACACTTTGGTCGTCTTCAGTGTCATAACTATAATGCTCATTATCCGAAGTCTCAATCTCGGGGACAATTTCATCTCTGAAAAAGATGTATTGTAGATAAGTACCTGAATGAGTATGAATAGAAATATATTAGAACGTAGGAACGTAGTTTCAATTCTACCATTTCAACACAATAATATATACCATATAGTGTTGTGTGCCAAGTTTCATGCAAAACAAACCATGTTTGAGCTACTTTATGCACGAAAGTGCCAAAAACGCTTAAAAACCTTCAAATCGCAACTTAGCACGTAATATCAAGCATAGCACTATTGTTTTTGATTCTAAACATTTCAACACAATAATATATATCAAATAGTGTTGTGTGCCAAGTTACATACAAAACAAACCAAGTTTGAAATACTTTATCCGAGAAAGTGCCAAAAACACTTAAAAAATCTTAAAATCGCAACTTAGCACGTAATATCAAACATAGGACTATTGTTTTCGATTCTAACCATTTCAACACAATAATATATACCAAATAGTGATGTGTGCCAAGTTTCATTCGAAACAAACCAAGTTTGAGCTACTTTATGCGCGAAAGTGCTAGAAACGCTTAAAAAACCTTAAAATCGCAACTTAGCGCATAATATGAAGCATAGGACTATTGTTTTTGATTCTAACCATTTCAACTCAATAATATGTTCCAAATAGTGTTGTGTGGCAAGTTTCGTGCAAAACAAACCAAGTTTCAGCTACTTTATGCGAGAAAGTGCTAAAAACGCTTAAAAAACCTTAAAATCGCAACTTAGCACGTAATATCAAGCATATGCCAAAAAAGCATAAATAATTTATACCTTGTGACTCACTTAATTCAAATGTATTCCTTCCGTGTGATCTACACGCATATAACCAACGTCTACATCATCTTCATCTACTTATTTTGGATTGATAAAGGGCGGGGAGTCTTCAAAAGCATTATATTCTTCCTCATCCTCAACATCACCTATACCAAGGATACTTATTTTTCCGGTACAACAATAGACTATTTTTTTAGACGGGTTACAATGTAGAATACTTGGTTGGCTTTTGTGGCTAGTATGAATGACTCCTCACTATCACGCAAACGAGCTAAGTCTACAAGAGTGAATCCACAAGGATCGTCATTTTTTATGCATCGTCGATTATTATCTTCCCACTTGCATTTGAAAAGACCAATAGTGAAAGCAGAGTAGTTAAGCTCCCATATTTTATGTACCCGCCCGTAGTATACCAATTTAGCATCAACCGGAGATTGATCCTTGGCACTCGCGTAAAATGTAGATGACGCCAAAATAGAAACCCCACTCTTCTGCAGATAAGATGATTTCTTATCTTGACCCTCAGCCCAAAATGTGAAGCCATTGACATCGTAACCCTTATATTTGTTGACATCATCACTGGGACAAAAAGCTAACCACTTAACAATTTTAGATACACCTTTGAGTTCTTCACATATTACTCGATTATGAAACCAATCAATAAACATCTTGTTATGAAACTGCATCAATCCCCTATCCCCTTTAGAAGGATATTTTGCGTGCAATATATCTAAATGCTCATTCAAAAAGGATGGACTTCAGGAATATGATGCAACACATACAAATGTGCTTGTAGAAGACTGTCTCGAGGAGGTATGATCGATTTGGAGCCAATTGTTCCTTTTCCCTCAAGGCTTCCTTCATGTCGAGAGGTGGGAAGTCTAATAGGCTTTGCCATGGCCAAATACTTGGCTATAAAGTTACTAATCTCATCGCTCACAGTGCCTCGAATCATACTCCCCTCGGGTTGTGCTGGATTCCTCACCTTGTTTTGTAAAACACCCATGTGTCTTTCAAAAGGATAACACCACATTAAAAAAACTGGACCCAAAAGCTTGATTTCACGAACGAGATGGACAATAAGATGAACTATTATGTCAAAGAAAGAAGGTGTAAAATACATCTCAAACGTGCATAAAGTTACAATCACGTCGACTTGAAGAGCATCAAGTTTAAAGGGTTCAAGAACTTTACTACATATTGTATTGAAGAACAAACATAGCTCAGAAATAGCATATCTCACATGTTTTGGCAATATTCTACGGATTGCAATTGGTAAGAACACTTGCATCATTACATGGCAATCGTGAGATTTCATGCCTCCCAACTTCAACTCACCATTTAGGGTCACAAATCTCTTCATATTGGATGAGTACCCAGACGGAACCTTAATGCCATACAAAAACTCACAAAATGCTCGTTTCTCTGCTTTGGACAATGTGTAGCAAGCTGGAGGCAAATAAACTTTGTCATTACTCATCTTCTTCTTACCGCCCTTTCCCTTGTTACTGCCACCAACTTCATCCGCTCTATTTCTTTTCTTACTCACCTTAACCTGTGCCCACAACTCCGAACGAATACCCTTACATTCAAAGTAATCTCGCACGACCTTAACATCCTTTGTCTTACTCGGAATGTTCATGAGAGTCCCGAGTATAGCATCGCATACATTTTTCTCTATATGTATAACGTCAAGACAATGCCTAACCTGTAG
This sequence comes from Amaranthus tricolor, assembly GCF_026212465.1. Taxonomy (NCBI): domain Eukaryota; kingdom Viridiplantae; phylum Streptophyta; class Magnoliopsida; order Caryophyllales; family Amaranthaceae; genus Amaranthus; species Amaranthus tricolor. The sequence goes on from NC_080061.1 coordinate 19,286,125, forward strand.
ATCTCTCCAATATGGAAGCTTCCAAAAGATTGATTCTTTTTTCCATAATCGGTCTTCACCCTTCCACTTGCTCTATTTTACCAAATACAGTCTCAACTCTCTTAACCTGTTCATAAACCTCATAACCGGTCAACGGTCGACGAGCTATATGGTCCTCAACCTCCCCGTTGAACATCTTCTTCTTTTTACGATATTGGTGATCTCGTGGGAGGAACTTTTGATGGTGCGTGAATACGTGTGTTGGCCTCTTAGGTTTTGATGATGACTTCACTTTTAATAAACAAACATATTTTAGAGATTGTTTTGTAGGTGAATATCCGATTTTGTTAATCGTTGATGAAGCCTATGACTTGGTTCGTGGAAGTTGTACATGTCTCAAATATCCAAGAAGTTGGACAATTGCTTTAGAAGTCAGTTTACTGTTCCTAGAGTTAAAGTCCTGACGAAAGTTGTAGATGAAGACAGTGCGCTGTTCCCCACGATACAGGTCTGAAGAAGACATTGACTGGAAGTTACGAAAATTACGTTTTCTGTTTTTAGTTAATGTAAAAGGTTAAAAGTTTAATTAGTTGCTTAATTAAATTAATTTATTAATTGGCAAAAAGTTTTTTTAAACGCCTAAAAATATGGAGAAGACTTATTCCTCACTTTGAATTAGTCTCCTATAAATTCGGACACCCAAGAGATTTATTCTCTACTTTGAACAAGTCTCCTATAATTTAGGATCTTCCTAGTGACTCATGTACTATTAACCGTACAAGAGAACCGCAGTCATTTTCCACCTCTACTTTCAATAACTTCCCAATTTTCTTTGGGAGCAAGTAAGTAAATGGAAGTCATGGGGTGAGTGCACTACATGGAAATCGTGGGTTGTGTAATGACCCGTCTTAATATAGGGTGTATTGGCGGAAACAATACACTAAGTTGGGTCACTAAAATTTTCAAAATAAATTTATAACTTCGAATAAAGTAAATCAAAAAGTCATTACATAATAATCCAGGGAGTAAAACACTCCCATAAACAAAAATAAATAAAACATCTAAACTTCAACTTAATGTTCTAGGTAACCCTACATCTCTCAGTCTTATTCCCCAGTCGCTCCGAGTGAATTCAATCATCACCTGCAACAACTAAACCGCAAATTACCACTTAGTGGCCAGTAACTAGACTGTCCTTAACACAAAGGTTCAAATTTAAACAAAGAACTAATGCGAGACTTAATTAAAATTCAAACCAATTAACAACGATCCAACCATACAAGCCAAACCAATAGAGTCAAATAATGTTGATCAATTCAATTAATACCAAAGTAGGGTAACCAAATCAATTAAAACCAAGGATAACTTTTCCAAAACAATTTAACAAAAATCAAGTTAACAATATTTTCAAGTCGTACTTGGAACAGACGCAGTGAACAAATTCGCGGCCCACTAAGCCTAGATAAAGTCAGGGCGAACCTCGGGTCAACCACAATGATATAACCCTGTCTAAGAATGGCCAATCTCTCTCGTTTTCCGAAGATCCAGCATAACGAGAACGACAACTAAATCTAAAACCAATCTACTATAGATGTGCTGTCCAATCGAAGGAACCACTATGGACTTACCCAACGATTTCCAAATAACAACAAAACCAATGTTCATAAGGAACCACTATGGATTTACCCTTAAGAACCCAAAAGTCAAATTCCAAAACCAAATCAAATGTTCATAAGGAACCACTATGGATTTACCCTTAAGAACCCAAAGGCCACAATGACCGTTTCCAAAATACCAAAACTCCAAAGGAGTAGTTCAAAACCAATCAAGATCAAAATCATACAGTTTAAGTTGTAATGTCTGAGTTTGGAATAAGGATAATTCGAACTTAATCAAGAATACACCTTACTACAACTCTTGGCAAGAATATACTACAGACAATGTTATTTTATTCTTAAGTATAAACTTGTCGACAAGCAACAAAACAGTTTTATAAACCATCAAAATAAAATCACATAACCATTATAATAGTCAATAAAAGTCAATGGTCATGGTCAAAGTCAATGCCAAAGTCAAGTTCTCTATTTACATGACTTTAACAACAAATGGTCATAAACTATCTAATTAAATAAATAAGTAGTACATGAAATTAACACATAACCAAGCAATTAGGTACATGACCAAAAATAATAAATTAATAAATTAAATCAGATTTTAATTCCTCTTAACCTTAATTAATTCACAAAATTCAAATTAACTAGTTTAAGCCATCATTAAATAATAATTTTGTAAAATTAAATCCAAATTCATCAAAATCAATTTACACTATTACCTACTGATTGTAACATATTTTAGTGTTAAAATAATGTGAAAATAAATTAAAATCAATAAATTACAGCCAAATTACTATTAATAAAAAGTCTAGATTTTCATAATAATTTAAAATAAAATTATTCAAATCACGAAAATAAATTTTAACCAATCCTAATTTAATCTATGTTATAACACATCATAGAAGATTAAAATAACAATAATATATGCACGAAAATAATTAAAGCAAAATTTACTATATAAAACCGAATTAATCAATTTAAATTTTAATTAATTCTAAACAAGACTTCTATGTTTAATTAAGAAACTAAGTGAAGAAAAATCTAGTTACCTGGATAATGGAGGAAAGTAATAATCTTTAGAAGATTAAAGAAAACTCCAAGAAAATCTCCCAAATAATTTGCAAAATAAATTCCTTGAAGTAAGCTTGAATAATTCAAAATAAGTCTTCAAAAGTTACCCAAAAATATGATAATATTTTGACACTTGAAGAAAAATAAAGCAAGTATTCTTTTTTTTTTTATTTTGAGAGAAAAGAATGAGAGAAAGAAAGTTTATGAGCTAGTTTATGAATGAATGAAAATTTCCATAACAATAGGCTAGTATTTATAGGAGGGGAAAAACCATCCCAAAAGACTCTTCATAATGGTTGAGAATTTATGAGCATTAGGAAGTTCAATCAACTTGAAGAAAAGAAAATGAAAAGATTTGAAGGATGTTCATGCATTCATTCCATTCTAGAATGTACCAATTAATTAAGCAAAAATTAGAATCAATTAACCTAATTAAACACTAATTTTAAAAGCTTATCATGATAATAGTGTACTAAAAAAAAATATATTTAGTCATCCTAATTTAAAACTTGTTACCACAAGTTGGTCCAAAAATAAATAACCTAGGACATATAATAGTAGTACATAAATTTAATGAAAATAATATATTAACACGACGACAACAACAACAACAACAACAATAATAATAATAATAATAATAATAATAATAATAATAATAATAATAATAATAATAATAATAATAACTTACGCTCCTTTTAAATCACATTATAAAGCATAAAAGAGATAGTTATAATAATCCACAAATAATATCATAATAAATTATTTTAAATTAAAGACTAAACTTAAAGAAAAGTAACTAGAAAGATGAATAAAATGGAAATTATGCCACAGAGAAAAATTCGGGGCATTACAGGTTGAGTGCACTGATGGCTGTTCCCTTTATAAACGAGGGAAGCTACGCTCAAGTGAAGTATCCATCTTAGAGTGTCTTAAGGTGAGATCAAAATAAGAAAAATATTTTGTTCATGAATTCGCCAATTAATTCATTATATTTTTCTTGAGCAACTACTTAATTTTAATCTTCTTAAGAATTGGCCTTGTAAGGGTAATTGAGTGTTTTTGTTGTAACTAGACTTAAGGAAAGTCTAGGGGAATAGAGAAGCCTCAAGAGAAGCGTGAGAAGAGAAAGAGAAGGAGAAAAGAAGAGAAGAGAAATAGGCCTAGAGTAGAGAAGCTTTAAGTGAAGCATATTTGTTTTATGTAATTGTAATTGATTGCCTAAAACATAGTGAGAATTTTGAAATCCCGGGGGTCGTGGTTTTTCCTTCTTATTAGGCCAAGAAGGTTTCCACGTAAAATCTTTGTCTCCTTTTATTATTTTTCTTTTCATTTTTGAGTTTAAGTTTTGTTCTTTACTTGATACAATTCCGCAAAAATTAGAGGCAAAAATCTTAAACCTAATACACAACAATTCACCCACCTCTTGTTGCATTCGATCATCTATTAGCATTCCTACAATTGGCATCAGAGCCCTGTTCCTCATTTAATCAGGAAACCCTGAGAGCAGTATCCTGTTCCCTGGCATGATGTTGAAGATGAACGAACGCATGGAAGAAGGGTACTCAACGCAAAGGCCACCCATGTTTGATGGGAAATTCTATACCTACTGGAAAAATAGAATGAAAATCTTCATAAAGGCCGAAAATTACCAAGTATGGAGAGTTATTGAAATTGGAGATTTTGAGGTGACGACCATAAACTCCAACAACAAAACTATTCCAAAACCAATCACTGAATACGAGAAAGAAGATTTTCAAAAGATGGAGATGAACACTCTTGCTATTAAATTACTTCACTGTGGACTTGGTCCTAATGAGCACAATCGTATTATGGGTTGCAAAACTGCCAAGCAGATTTGGGACCTGCTAGAAGTTACCCATGAAGGTACTAGTGAAGTGAAGCAATCCAAGATTGACCTGCTGATGTCCAAATATGAAAGATTCGTCATGTAACCTAGGGAGAACATTCAAGAGATGTTCACTAGGTTCACAAATATCACAAATGAATTAGTCTCTCTTGGTAAGATCATTCCCGTTGATGAACGAGTTAGGAAAATACTTAGGAGTCTTCTTCAAGACGAACGTTGGAGAGCTAAGGTCACAGCCATTCAAGAATCGAAAGATTTCACCAAGTTCAATTTTGAAGAGTTGGCTGGTTCTCTCATGACCCATGAATTGCATTTGGGAACAGCCGACAGTGCCCGAAATAAAGGACTGGCTTTAGCAGCAAAGGATCATGAAGAATCAGAAACTGATGATGAGGAGACTGCTATGTTGGCAAGAAAATTTAAAAAATTCTTCAGGAACAGCAGATATGGAAATCAAAGAAACAACAAAGAAAAGGGAACTGCTAACGTGAAGACAAATTTTGAATGCCACAAATGTGGGAGCACTGATCACTTCATCAAGGATTGCCCTCAATGGAAAAATGAGAAGGGCAAGGGAAAAGCAAGAGGAGTTGGAAGACAATATAAGAAGGGAAACTTCAAAACTGATTTTAGAAAGGCAATGATTGCAGCTTGGGGTGATACGGAGAGCGAGGCTGAGACAGAAGCTCCAGTGGAAGAAGAAACAGCAAACCTATGCCTCATGGCATCTCATCACAGCAAGGATGAAGAGTCCAAAGAAAAAGAGGTAATGTCTTATAACTCACTTCCTAAACATCCATCTAAACTCAGTAAGAATAAATTAATTAAGTTGCTCTTGGAGACACAAGAGAAATTAGATAAACAGGATATCAAGTGTCTCCAAATCGAGAAAGACCTCAACTCAAACAAGGATCATGTGTCCTACCTAAATTCATTTAGAATAGATGTACAAAGCAGATTTTTTAATTTGCTAGATCAGAATATTGTTTTGAAAGAGACAATTGAAAAATTGAAACAGGAATTTATTTTTCTTAATATTGAAATAAATCAAAATAAATTGTTAGGATTAAGTAAAGATGTAAACAATATATCTACTCACATGGTTGGCACTGAATTTCAAAAGTTGAAATCAAAATTAGAATCCTATGAAATAGAAAAAGAATATTTGAAAAATAAAATAAACTCAAGAGGAAAAGGGAAAATCAATGAAATTCCCAAATGGATTCTAGAAGCTAAAACAAAGAGTAAAGAAGGTCTAGGTTATGTTAAGAATGATAAAAAGAAAAAGGTCTATGTTGATCTCCCTAGTAGTAAAATCTGTTCCTTTTGTGGTAAAATTGGACACCTAAAACATCAATGTATAAAGAGGGAACAACATACCAAAGCAAATAAAAATTATGTCGAACGCATATGGATTAAGAAATGTGATTCAAGTATTGTCGACAAGGAACCCAAGGATGAATGGGTTCCTGTACCTAACCATTAAGTTGCTTTGCAGGTTCAAGTGAGGGGGAACAACTCATGGTATCTCGACAGTGGGTGTTCCAAGCATATGACGGGTGACAAATCTAAATTTCTCTCACTGGAAGCCTATGATGGGGGAACAGTAACCTTCGGCGACAACATGAAGGGTGAGATAATTGCCAAAGGAAAGGTTGGAAGGTCAAGTTCCCAAGCCATTGATAACGTATTTTTAGTCGAGAATTTAAAACACAATTTGCTAAGTATTTCTCAATTTTGTGACAAAGGTAACTCTGTTAAGTTTACTTCTGAACGATGCATAATTTCTAGGAACAACACAGGAGACCCTGTGCTTGAGGGAATCAGAAAAGGGAACACTTATGTAGTGGACCTGGACACTGTTCCCAAAACCAGTCTAACGTGTTTAAGTGTCATAGAAGAAGACTCACTACTTTGGCATAAGCGACTAGGTCATGCTAGTTATTCATTGATTAATGCATTAAGATCAAAAGACCTAGTTAGAGGACTACCAGCTATAAAATTTCTTAAGGAAGAAATTTGTGATCCTTGTGCCAAAGGAAAACAAGTGAGGTCATCTTTTAAATCAAAGAATTTGGTGACTACCACTAGACCGTTAGAATTAATTCATATGGATTTATGTGGACCTATGAGAACACAAAGCCGTAGTGGCAAAAGGTATGTGTTTGTTGTTGTTGATGATTATAGTAGATTCACTTGGACATTATTTTTGGTAAGCAAAGATGAAGCTTTTGATGAGTTTGTTTCTTTTGCTAATAAAATACAAAAATCTACCAATAATCAAATTGTTCGCATAAGGTCTGATCATGGGAAAGAATTTGAAAATTCAAACTTCATGAATTATTGCAATGAACATGGTATAAATCACAATTTTTCCGCACCTAGAACACCACAACAAAATGGAGTGGTAGAGAGGAAAAATAGGACCTTAGAATAAATGGCTAGGACCATGTTGATTGCTAGTGGTCTACCTAGAAATTTTTGGGCTGAAGCCGTCAATGCTGCATGCTATATTCTTAATCGTATATTAATAAGACCAATCACTTCAAAAACACCCTATGAATTACTCAAAGGTGTTAAACCAAATATTTCCTACTTTCGTATATTTGGATGCAAATGTTTTGTACATGTAAATGGAAAACGAAATGTAGGCAAATTTGATGAAAGAAGTGATGAAGCAGTATTTCTTGGTTACTCATCACAAAGTAAAGCTTACAGAGTTTACAACAAAAGAACAATGTGTGTAGAAGAATCAGTTCATGTTATTTTTGATGAAACTAACTTTTCAACAAGTGAACAGGATATCAATGATGTTAAAATTGGTCTTGCTCATCTAGAGAACAATGATGAAGAAATAAAAGTGTTAGAACAAGGAACAGCAGGTGAACAGGCAATACAAGAAGATCCTAAAGAAACTGACCAAGTTCAGGAACTGCCAGCACAACAGGACCAGCAGACTGTTCCCAATCCAGCTGTTCCCGCAGATGACCAAAATGATCCAGCAGCTGAACAAAATGTCAATCAAGATTTTGAACAGGAACATGCTACTGTTCCCTCAAGAGAATTTGTGCCCAAACCTTGGAAGTATCAAAGTTATCATCCTCTTGACCTGATTATAAGTGATATGAATAAGGGAACACAAACCAGATCCCAACTGAGAAACTTTTGTGCACATTTTGCGTTCCTATCATCACTTGAACCCAAAAATCACGAAGAAGCTCTAAAGGATTCCGAATGGATAGTAGCCATGCAAGATGAATTAAATGAATTTGAAAGAAATAAGGTATGACACTTAGAACCCAAACCAAAACACAAGAAGGTAATTGGTTTGAAATGGGTATTTCGGAATAAGCTAGATGAGCATGGAATAATTGTAAGAAACAAAGCAAGACTCGTGGTCAAACGGTACAATCAACAAGAAGGTATTGATTACACTGAGACATTTGCTCCGGTAGCAAGGTTAGAGGCTATTAGAATTTTAATTTCTTTTGCTGCATTTATGAACTTTAAGTTATATCAAATCGATGTGAAATGTGCTTTTTTAAATGGCTATCTTGATGAAGATGTTTTTGTTGAACAACCCCCTGGTTTTGAGAACACCTCTAGTCTTGATCATGTCTACAAGCTTGACAAAGCTTTATATGGCTTGAAGCAAGCTCCTAGGCAATGGTATGAAAGACTATCAAAGTTTTTGATTCAAAATAACTTTGTAAGAGGAAAAATTGATAAAACCTTATTCTTTAAGAATAAAGGTTATGATATTTTAGTTGTTCAAATTTATGTTGATGATATTATTTTCGGTGCGACCAATGATTTGTTATGTAAAGAATTTGCCAACCTTATGGGCATAGAATTTGAAATGAGCATGATAGGAGAATTAAATTTCTTCCTTGGTTTGCAAATTAAACAAACTGAAAATGGTATTTTTATTCATCAACAAAAATACATAAAAGAACTTCTTAAGAAGTATGGGCTAAACAACGCTAAAACCAACCATACACCCATGGCTACAAATGTTAGATTAGATGAAGACCTAAAAGGAACTAACGTAGATCAAACAATGTATCGAGGCATGATAGGCTCCTTATTGTATCTAACTGCAAGTAGACCCGATATTTCATTTAGTGTTGGTTTATGTGCTAGATTTCAATCAAATCCTAAAGAATCGCACCTCACTGCAGTAAAAAGGATTTTGAGATATTTAAAGGGAACAGACGACTTGTCCCTATTTTATCCTAAAAGTGATGTTTATGATTTATAAGGCTTTAGTGATGCAAATTATGCAGGTGATCTAGTTAATAGAAAAAGCACGTCAGGTATGGTACAATTTCTTGGCTCATGTTTAGTTTCATGGAGTTCTAAGAAACAAAACACGGTTGCACTATCCACAGCCGAAGCTGAATACGTAGCAGCAGCAGCAGCCTGCTGTTCCCAAATGCTTTGGATAAAACAGCAACTAAGAGATTTTGGTATTAAAGTTGAATGTATTCCTATTTATTGTGATAATACCAGTGCCATATGTATATCTAAAGATCCAGTGCATCATTCACGAGCTAAACATATACATATTAGACATCATTTCCTTAAGGATAACGTAGAACACAAAAATATTGTATTAAAGCATGTCAATACTAATGAACAAGTTGCAGACATTCTGACTAAACCGCTTCCAAGGGAACAATATGAAAAGATGAGATTGGAACTTGGTATGATCAAGCTCCACTAAAGTTGGTTGCATAAAATTCCCAATGAAGCATCATGAAAAAAGAGGGTCAGGAATCAACCTCAATATTTTGATTGAGAATCAATTATTGCATGAATCAGGTAAACACGTAATAAAGTTTGTACTATGAATATTCTCTTGTTTGCATGTTGTTAATTTGATCAGACCAAAGCAATATGTTCGTTATTCTCTTTATAATATTTCATAATATCATAATTCAATTTTTTAAATTACTTTACTTTGATTTCGTATTTTATTTTTATATCATAAATTATATTATCATATTGTTTAAAAAATGTTTAGCCATTTTAAACTTAAATAAATAAAAATTTTAAGGGAAACGGTTTAATCCAAAATTCAATCCCAACTCCACTCAATCCTTCCATATCAAAAGCCATAATGAATGGCATTGATGAGATGGGACGTGAGGTAACTGTCAGCCATCTTTAAAAAAGAAAGCCCTAACACATCAAATCACTCAAACTATCATCTTCCCTTCTCAAAACCGTCTCAAGAAACCGTTCTTCTTCTTCTTTCAACCTTTCAAAATTCAAACATGAAAACACCAAAATCAAGCAAGAAAACTTCTAAATCAGGAAAGAAAGCCTCTACATCCCACCAAAACATCCAGCCAAAACCCTTAAAATTGTTCATCCACCCCTATTACTGAACGCTGCACCATCACCATCCCAAGAAACTACTGAAAATGTTGGAACAAAACGAAAAATACTCTCACCAAATGGTGAATCATCCTCCAAAGCGGTCAAGCGTTTGAAGCAAGTTGATCCTAACAGTGCTGAAGAGATTGCAAAGGAAATGTCCGTCGGATTTGGGGTAGATAAGTACTGGTATGACTCTACACACTTTCCTCAACTTCATACTATTTTAAAATTTCAAGAATGGGAGGTTTTGATGACTGAGTTTAGTTGTAATCCCATTTTCCCAAACATTATGCGAGAGTTTATTTCAAACTTTTTCAATGACTGTGGAATGTGTTCTAGTATGGTTAGGAACATAAAATTAGAGTTTAATAGCGCATTGTTGAGGGAATGGTTCAATGTTCCAAATGTTGGGTTTGATACATATTGTGTTGGTGCAAAGATAGTTTTTTCAGGAATAAATGAAAAAACGATTTTTAAGTTTTTAGGGGTAGCACAAAAGAAGGGTAAAATCAGTCACAATATCTTGTCTCCAATGCATAAATTACTTTACAATGTTGCACAAAGATTCATTTTGCCCCGAAACTCCAAGAGGAGTGAGGTGAGTCTACGTGATGCAACCTTGATTTATTGCATGGATAATCAAATAAAAATAAAATTTCCATCTTTGATGATATCACATTTATCTGACTGCATTGAGAAAAAGAATGTTGTTGGCTATGGGGGGCTGTTAACATGGATTTTTCGCAAGTTTGGGGTACCATTGGATGGGCTGGAGTTCCCAATGGGACCCAATATGAAAATTGGTGCAAGATGTCTGAAGAATTTGCATCTCAAACTAAATGATGAAGGGGTGTTAGTAAATGAATCAGAAGAAATAGTTGATGTAGGTTATGATGAGGAGGAAATAGATGAAGAAGAAGAAGAAATTGAAAAAGAAGAAGAAAGAGGAAAAGAAGAAAAAATAGAAAAAGAAAATGAAGACGAAAAAGAAAATGAAAAAGAAAAGGAAGAGGAAGTAGAGGAGGAAGAACAAGGGCCTGTTCCCACTGAAGAAGGAAAAGAAGGGGAACAGGAAGAGGGGGCAAGAAAAGAGGGGGAACAAGGAGAGGAAGAAGCTTTAGGAGAAGAAGTGCCTCATGATCTCTGTCATGATTCCAGTGATGAAGAGGTTGTGATTGCATTAAGGAGGAAGGGTAAAGCAGTTCAAAGGAAGAGTAAGAGGCTTGCTTCAAAACAAAAGGCTGCATTGGTTGATGATATCACTTCTGAAACCATTCCTGAGCCTACTTCAAATGAACCTCTATCTCCCAAGCCAACCACTCCACCACCAAATCACTCTCCATCACCACCTCCATCACCTATTCACTTTACACCACCACCATTTCCATCATCTCCTGGTATTGGTTGTGCTGATCCTATCTCTACAGCTTCCTCACATTCTGTTCTCTCTTAGCTCATTGACCTACAGTCTCAATTCAGTGCTTTTCAAGATGAAGTTCGTGTCTCACTCGCTTCAATTGTTGATCAACTTACCATGATGGAGAATCGTCTTGGTGCAAAGTTGGATACAGTAGAAGTGCAGACCGAATATGTGGATGAAGAAGAGACTGCCCCTTGAACCCTCTCCCTATGTTTTTTTTAAGATTTGAATGGCTGTTGCATTTCACAAACAATTTCACTTTTTACTTTGTACCATCTGGGGTACATTGTTGTTGTTACGTTGAATATTTGCTACTTTTCTTTGCTTTTATTAATGGTCTGTGACAACTAACTATATGCAGGTTTGATTATTGTTCATGGCACTTACTTTTATTATTGTTTCTTGCTTTCATCACTGACAATTCTATATGTTTTGTGCTGAGGATTGATATTCCTTATCTTATTTTTGATTGGTGACAAAAGGGGGAAGAGGATGCACAAACTTAAGAGAAGCCGTGAGAAAGCACAGTTACATATCTTAATTGACTCATATTGATTCAATTATGGAAGTCAATGTGTTGTGTGCAAGAATTATGTTGTTGAGTATGCTAAACTTATCATCTGTGTTGTTTTCTTTACATTATGAGTATTTTGGTTAATTGTTTTTGTTTAACTGTTTTAAAGTTGTTTTGAGAATACTTTATGTTTTAGGTTATTTTCTTTTTTGTTTTTGTTTAATTATTTAAAAAGTTTGAGTAAATTGGTATATGCATGCTTGGTAAACTATACTGTAACGAGTTAATTTACTAAGTTAGTTAGAGTTACTTTAATCTCTAGTATACTCTAAGAATTTTGTTTTACTCTTGTTTACTTAAGTTTGTTTATAAAGTTTGTCATCATCAAAAAGGGGGAATTTGTTGGCCTCTTAGGTTTTGATGATGACTTCACTTTTAATAAACAAACATATTTTAGAGATTGTTTTGTAGGTGAATATTCGATTTTGTTAATCGTTGATGAAGCCTATGGCTTGGTTCGTGGAAGTTGTACATGTCTCAAATATCCAAGAAGTTGGACAATTGCTTTAGAAGTCAGTTTACTGTTCCTAGAGTTAAAGTCCTGACGAAAGTTGTAGATGGAGACAGTGCGCTGTTCCCCACGATACAGGTCTGAAGAAGACATTGACTGGAAGTTACGAAAATTACGTTTTCTGTTTTTAGTTAATGTAAAAGGTTAAAAGTTTAATTAGTTGCTTAATTAAATTAATTTATTAATTGGCAAAAAGTTTTTTTAAACGCCTGAAAATATGGAGAAGACTTATTCCTCACTTTGAATTAGTCTCCTATAAATTCGGACACCCAAGAGATTTATTCTCTACTTTGAACAAGTCTCCTATAATTTAGGATCTTCCTAGTGACTCATGTACTATTAACTGTACAAGAGAACCGCAGTCATTTTCCACCTCTACTTTCAATAACTTCCCAATTTTCTTTGGGAGCAAGTAAGTAAATGGAAGTCATGGGGTGAGTGCACTACATGGAAATCGTGGGTTGAGTGCACTGATGGCTATTCCCTTTATAAACGAGGGAAGCTACGCTCAAGCGAAGTATCCATCTTAGAGTGTCCTTAAGGTGAGATCAAAATAAGAAAAATATTTTGTTCATGAATTTGCCAATTAATTTATTATATTTTTCTTGAGCAACTACTTAATTTTAATCTTCTTAAGAATTGGTCTTGTAAGGGTAATTGAGTGTTTTTGTTGTAACTAGACTTAAGGAAAGTCTAGGGGAATAGAGAAGCTTCAAGAGAAGCATGAGAAGAGAAAGAGAAGGAGAAAAGAAGAGAAGAGAAATAGGCCTAGAGTAGAGAAGCTTCAAGTGAAGCATATTTGTTTTATGTAATTGTAATTGATTGCCTAAAACATAGTGAGAATTTTGAAATCCCGGGGGGTAGTGGTTTTTTCCTTCTTATTAGGCCAAGAAGGTTTCCACGTAAAATCTTTGTCTCCTTTTATTATTTTTCTTTTCGTTATTGAGTTTAAGTTTTGTTCTTTACTTGATACAATTCCGCAAAAATTAGAGGCAAAAATCTTAAACCTAATACACAACAATTCACCCCCCCCCCCCCCTCTTGTTGCATTCGATCATCTATTAGCATTCCTACAACGTGTTTGCACATAGGAATCCACGTGCATTCCATGTCATCGATACATATTGGGCATGCTTTCTTCCCTTTGTTCTTATACCATGATAAGTTGCCATATGTCGAAAAATCATTAACGGAACATAAAAGCATTGCACGCAAGGTGAACTCCTCATAAGCATATGCATCAAACACGAAAACGCCTTCATCCTACATCTTTCTCAAATCCCCAACGAGAGGTGCAAGATATACATCTATGTCATTGCCAGGTTGTTTAGGACCCGAGATAAGAAGTGAAAGCATAATGTACTTACGCTTCATACACAACCACGATCACTAACAGTACCACCCAAGTACTATGTTAAGAACTAAGATTGCCGAATGGGTTCATTTCATCTATACACAGTCCGAGCCTTAAATTACGAACTTCATCCCCAAAAGTCTTATGCAACCTATCAATGCTCTTCCACTCTGGAGAATCAAATGGATGTGTGAGCAAGTGACCTTTCTTCACCCTATCTGCATGCCACCTCAAATTTAACGCATCTTTATTTATAGAAAACTAGCGCTTGTATCTAGGTATTATTCAAAGATACCACAATACCTTAGCCGGGGGCCCTTTACGCTTGTAACGTGATAACCCACACCTAGGACACTCCTCTAAGTTCACATTTTCATTCCGATACAATACAAAATCATTCGGACACACATGAATCTTCTGGTACTTTAAGCCGAAAGGACACATGAGCTTTTTGGCATAATATGTCGACTTTGGAAATTCATTTCCCTCAGGAAGCATCTCACCTAACGCTTCTAATAACATTGTGAAACTAGTGTCACTCCAATTGAACTTTGACTTAATGTTGAAAATTGTCAACACGGCTATTAGTTTGGTGAACTTTGTACATCTAGGGTACAAAGGCTTTTGAGAAGCCTCTGTTAACAAGTCAAAAACACGAGGACGTTTTCTTATCTCATCCTCGACTCCCTCCATCATCTTATCAACACGATCTACATCCTCATCAATGTTCTTTTCATCTGTCTCATACCCATCAACACGATCTACTACATCCTCATTGACATCCACATTATTGACATTCTTAACAATATTTTTTCTTTGTAAACTCCCTCCTCACCATGCCAAACCCAAACATGATATTGAAGCATGAACCCACGTCGAAGTATGTGCTCCCTAAGGATATCAAAACTATATACCTTCAATACATTGCCACACTTGACAAATGGGCAATAAAAACCAACTCCCCCCGTCCTAACTTGATGTTCAACGACAATACTACAATATTCTAATACGCCTTCAATAAATTTTGACGATTCAATGCTTCTATACATCCAAGAACGAGCTTTTGTCATCCTAAGTGTGATTAATTAATTTAAAACAAAATTAATACACATTACATACATAAGTATATATAATTACATAACCCTAGTTAACCCACATTTACCTTATTTAACCCTATTTAACCTTCATATTTTTTAAATTATTCAAATTATGTGTATTTTAATTAATTAACAAACTACATACATAATAAGTAAACTATTGTGATTATTCATACACAAGTAAAGTACATACATAATTAAACTACATACATATACATAAGTAAACTACATACATAATTAATTAACAAACTAGATGCATAAGTAAACAAAATACACAAATCAAAATAATTAACAAACTAAATATAACAACTTGAAAAGAATGTAAAACATAAAAAGTAAACAACTTAAAAAACTTAAATTAAGAACTTAAAGAACTTTAAAAAATGTAAAACTTAAAAAATAATCAACAAACTAATTATAACATCAAATATATAAACAAATAAACATATAAAACAAAATCAAAAAAAAAAATTATACCTTGAATTTTCGTGGGTTTTGGGTTATGTAACCTATACAATGAAAAACAAAATCAAAATTAGTATAAAAAAAACTAAGCCCTAAAACACATTGAAGCTAGAACAACTAAAAATAAGCTTTAAAAGATTATACCTTGAAGAAGAACAAGAACTAAGCCCAAATTTCGTGTGGGTTTGGAATGAAGTTTGAACAATAACAAGATGATGATGAAGCAGAGTGGGTTTTTTCGTGTTGAATAAGAATGAAGCTTGAAGAAGAACAAGATGATATACAAGATGAACAAGAATGAAGCAACAGTTTTTTCGTGTTGAAATGATGATGAAGCAGAGGTTTTAGGAGGGCTTTGGAATAAAACAGTACGTAGAATGAAGCAGCGGCGTATGCAGCAGGTTTTGTGAAATATTGGAATGTTAAAAGGCGGGTTTAAATTTATAGAGGAAGCTTAATTGCTGCGGGCATACAAGAACCGCGGCATAAAAGGGATTATTTGCTGCGGACATACAAGAACCGCAACATATAAGAGTTTTTTAATTTTTTAAAAAGACTTATGTGCTGCGGGTTACTAGGAACCGCAGCATTTGCACTATTTTTTTTTGCGTGATTCTTTTTTTCTATTTAATGTTGTGTCTAAACAAAACCGCAGCAAATGATACGCATCATATACGTTTTTTTCACTAGTGTAAGTCCATTTTCTGCATGTCTTACTAAAATGCTCATAACCTCAAGCTCCGAACTCCAAATCCAATGATTTAAGTGTCTAATTTCTCATAACTCCAAGACCCATATTTCTTAAGAACAAACTATAGTGTTAAATGAGTAGAAGATGGTCAAAAATCTACAAAATAGAAGGTGTTCGAAATTGGCTTACTCTTAGTTGTCCAAAATGTTTGGGGGCTAAACATAACCTTTTATTCTCCAATTGAAACAATTCTTGGGTCTAAAATGTGAGGAATTTTGTGTATAAGATCACTATAAGGTTTATTTATACATGCATGAAGAGAAAGAGGTGTAAACACTTCAAATTGTGTTCATGTATACAGCTGACCAAAAAGGAATAACAAATTGTGAATGTTTGCTTGAGGATGAGGGACTTATAGAACATGTATCTGTGCGTGTGGGGTATCAATGGAAATATTAGGATGTCTAAAGTATTATAGTATAAAAATATGAGGCACTTACTCAGAGAACTTGGGAGAAAAAGGATGATTTGTTGAAGGTATATAAGCTGCCAGAAACTATTGAGGTGAAGGGGTAGAAAGATGGGGATGCATCTCTCATTTCTGGAGGGATACAAGGTCGTGTAAGGCACCTATAGAAATCTTAGATTTTAAGGAAAAGTTTTCAAGTGGTATCACTCAATTATATAGGGTATTGCTTAGGTAAATTAGGGTATCTTTAAGACCCTGCAAAACTATCACTGAACCTGACCTTTGTACAAATCTACACTCGTTTCTTTAATTATACCACAAGATACCTCAATCTAATGGTTTGGTATCTTCAATAACATGCATGTGGATGATATGGTAAAAGATGAGGTCAAAATATACTCATTTACTATTTTAAAATAAATTTAGAAGTCACTTAACAGTTTCAAGCAAAAAAATGAAATCCTTGTTTTTAAGAAATGATATATTTTCTTTAAAACTAATATAAAACCATAATCAAAACTTATTTTTAAATACCAAAAAGATTGTAATATCATTATAAAAGCTTTTCCATAATCTTTTCTATTTGATGAATATATTTTCTTTACATTCAAATATAAGTACTTTTATTAAAGAACTTAAAATAAGCTATTATCAACATTGTTTATGAGGACATTTGCAAATAATATAAAGTTTTATAATAACAAACCAAATTAATATATTTATCAAATCAACCAAGTTCAGAAGGAAATTTATGTTATTATAGTAAATCAAATTAACTTTGATAAAATGAAGTACATTGAAATCTTTACTTTAAATATAATAATAACATTTAACAAAACAAGAATTATTTTGTTTAAACTTAAATGTTATAAAAATTAATCTCTCATTATGTTTGGTGCTTAAGGATAAATAACTAGATAAGTTACTAGCACTATCTATACTCAAGGCTATTTAAGCTAAGATTTAAAGAGGTTTAAAAATAGGGTTATTACAAATATTATTTGATTTTTCGAATGTTTTGTTTTGTAAGTTTTATATTAAGACATGTATACAAACAATCTACTATTGTTTCAAAGTTTGTAATAGGGAACTCTATAAGTTATAATTTAATTTTGACTTTTAAAGTTGTATTTACACTATTTTTCTTAGCAAATATTTGGCAGCTATTGTTTATTTTTTTACCTTATTTAATTGAATCAAGTTTTACAGCAGAACTAACAAGGTATGAAGATCAGGATTGCTGGTGTCAGCAGGGTTCAACAGTTGGATTAAATGATGATCTAGCTGTCCGTGTGCAGCTTATCCAATGGTTCTGGTTTATCGCTTAGGATTAGTTGAATAGTAGTTAGTTATAACAAGAGTTAGTTTTAGAAAGTTGTATTATAACTGTGTCATGGTAAGATTTATTTAATTTATTTATTTATATAAATTATTAATGTCACATTACGTAATTACCCTTTGACTTTTTTGGTTGACCCTGATTTTCAGTCAAGGGCCTTTTCTTAAATTCCCCAGCCTTCTTGATTGGCCCATGAGTTAGTAACCTCTAAATACCCTAACTCCCCTCTATTAAATAAGTTTCAAATGACCTAACTTCCTTCTGATAACTGCCCTTTACTCCTCACCATCATGATTCCTCTTCTTTAGTGCTGATAACCGCCCACCATTATCCATGATAACCAACCTTCTCCCAGAAGTAACTTCCTCTCCATCATTATAAATAGAGGCAACCAGCATCAAGGGAAATCAAGGGAAGGATCATCTGATAATAACCCTTCAAAAATCCTTGTTCACAACCCTCTTCATTAACCTTACAAAACCACAAGTAACTTCCACCCTTACACCCCTATTCTTGCGTTCTTCATTTCATTTATCATTGATCTCTGACTTCCGTTCTAACTTAAGCGTCGGAGGGGTTTCCCGGGAGATCACCTCTCGGACAAGGCTAACGTGTTGTGTTGCAGGAATTCAAGTCACTTCATTCCGCGAACTTCCGTCCCCGACAACGCTTCCACTTCCAGTATTCCAAGTGTCTTGCACTTCCACGTTTCACATCAGAAACAGTTTGGCGCCGTCTGTAGGGAAGTGAATAAAAAGTCATGGCTCCCAAGAAGAATCCAACTCAAACCGCTACCGTGCACAGCACAGATACAGACACTTCAGCGGGTCACGCTAACAATCAAGCCGTGACTCGCCGTGATCTGAACATGCTAGCACGAAACCTCACCGCCGCCTTCTCCGAACAACTCCGCGCCGTCATTAATTATAACCTTACTCAACAACGAGTGTTGGAAGACATGGTGGACCAAATAAAGAATCTGCAAGAACGAATCGAATCACATAATGAGATACCGAAATCCCATGAATCTCGGGATGGGAACTCGGGGATGTCACGTTCCAGTAGAAGAAATAAGAAGAGATGGGAGAGATCAAGGACCCATGCAAGCCTCAACAGAAGTGACTATCGAGACGGAGAATCTAAAACCGCCTCTCGAGATGCCCGTACTTACCTGGAAAGCAAGAAGCAGAGAGCGTCCGAAAGTGTCCAATCATTAGTGGACAAAAGAAGGGAAGAAAGGAAAAAATCGCAACTCACAGGATCCAGCCATCCCACCAGCCCCATCACTATACCGCTGAATGAAGTTGGCAAGGATAATCCTCCCGAAGGCTCCATGCCAATAAGCTCCCCGCTGACTCCGAGAATACTGAATACTCCCAACCCGGTGAAGATAAAGATCTCGAATATGACGGCCTTCGATGGAACGTCCTGCCTAGAGGAACACTTGATGGCCTACAAGAACTTGATGCTGCTATACACCACTAACCCAGCATTGTGGTGCAATTTCTTCCCAACTACTCTCACAGGAGTAGCCTTGACGTGGTATACCTCCCTTCCAGGGGGAAGTATCCATAATTTCGCCCAATCAAAAGGTAAATTCCTGGGTCACTTTGTAGCATCTAGAAAGCAGGAGAAATCGAACTTCCACTTGCTTAGCATAACACAATTGGAAGGAAAGTACATATCATCATAATTGAAGAATTTCATGAAGCAATACTGGAAGTAACTGACTTGGAAGAATCAGTCGCCTTGAACGCCCTGATTAACGGAATGAAGGCTCAAAGGCTGAAGTTCCAGTTGGTCGAGAGTCAAGTGAAGACATACGCGGAGGCCATGAAGCAATGTCAAAGCTACGTCACGGCCTCCGAGATATAGCAGGCACATGACCCCAAAAAACAAAAGTCTGAAAAGAAGCATCCAATATCCTCCAATCATTCCTCAAGGAACAGAGAGGAACGTTCATCAAGGAGGGATAGAAATTACTTGCCGCGTCGTCCGGAACCCCCATCAGACATGGGACCTCCACGATCTAGACATGTATATGCCATGGAAGGAGAAGCTAGAACACGGAACTTACTCGATGAAGGCAATGATCCGATGTTCAACCGGCACAGGAAAGACATTCTTCGCTATCCGGGACGATTTTCCGGTTCCACCCCCTACTACAACTCCTTCTGATCGCCGCAACTACAATTTGTGGTGTGATTACCACAAAGTACATGGCCACACCTTGGCCCAATGTCGCGAACTCAAACGTATCCTGCATCAGTTGGCCGACGAGGGGAAGCTGTCGAGGTTCATCAACCGGAAGGAATATGACACAAGAGGCGAAGTGGAAAGGAGGCCTTGGAACCAAAAACGCAAAACCCCCAAAAGAGACGAGGCTAGGCGCGAAAGTTCCAACACGCAGGGAACTATTAACATGATTTTCGGCGGTTACACTGAGGAATACCTTACCATCCGCGCTGCAAAAAACAGCGTTCATACTCTACTCAAAGGACCTCCGAAAACCACCTCAAGTGGGCCAATCATGAAATTCGATGCCACTACCTCCCAACCGCTGCAACAGCCACACACTGATCCTCTAGTGATTACCCTCAAGATAGGGCAAATGAAGGTTAAGCGAATATTGGTGGATACTGGAAGCACGACCGATCTTATAACGATGGAGTGCCTAAGAAGAATGAGGTTTAAAGAGAAGCACTTACAACCCCTCGATAAACCTCTGATCGGGTTCGGAAGAAATCAGGTCATTCTACTAGGGACAATCATACTCCCTGTGCGAGTAAGGGAAAGAAGCGGAAGTATAACAGTACCCGTACGATTCACGGTAGTGGACCTAACATTCCCCTACAATGCCATTATGGGACTCCCACTCATCAACAACATTAAAGCCGCATTCTTCCCTCACCAACTCTTGCTGCAATTCGACCAAGACGACGGACAAGTCGGCATCCTCAAGGGAGATTACGTAACAGCACGTCAATGCCTCGTCAACACCCTAAAGCGAGGAACTTCCGTCATCCCCTCTAAAAGAGAGAGGGAAGAAAACTCTCCAATCATGATGAGCGTGTATCTGGAGAACCCTAACACGCACGAAATGCCTCACCAAGTAGAACGATACGAGGAGGTGGACATGTTCGAAGGAAAACACATCAAAATAGGGAAAGATCTTCCAGATGCGGTCAAGCGAGATATCATGGCCACCATCGCCGAGTTTCGCGACATCTTCGCTTTTTCCACGAAGAAATGCCTGGCATACCAACAAGTGTCATATGCCACAAACTTGACATAAAATCAGGCTACAAACCCGTGAAGCAAAAGCTAAGACATCAGGGGAAAGAAAGAATAGAGGCCGCCAAAGAAGAAGTTGAAAAATTATTAAAAGCAAGGTTCATCAGGGAGTGCAAATACTCCGAATGGCTTTCTAACGTCGTTCTCGTCAAGAAGTCAAATGGAAAATGGAGGATGTGCGTTGATTTTACGGATCTAAACATGGCATGTCCAAAATACGACTATCCTCTCCCCAAGATAGATCGTTTGGTGGACTCCACGGCAGGCCACACCCTATTGAGCTTCATGGATGCTAACGCAGGTTACCATCAAATCCCTTTGGCCGCAGAAGACCAGTCGCACACCGCATTCATTACAAATGTCGTACTGCTATAAAGTCATGCCCTTTGGGTTAAAAAATGTCGGAGCCACTTATCAGAGAATGGTCAACAAGGTCTTCCAGTCCCAGATAGGACGAAACTTGAAGGTATACGTGGTTGACATGATCATAAAGAGCAAACAAGCGTCCGAACATGCCACGGACTTACGTGAAACATTCATAACCCTCTATGAACACCAAATGCGACTCAACCCTGACAAATGCGTCTTTGGAGTCACCGAAGGAAAGTGTCTTGGCTTTCTCGTGGACGAGAGAGGGATCGAAGCAAACCTAGACAAGATCCGGGAAATTCAAGATATGAAATCCCCTACGTCCGTAAAAGAAGTCCAAAAGCTAACAGGGTGCGTGGCCGCCTTAGGGTGATTCCTATCCAAGTCCGCGGAAAATGCTCGTCTTTCTTCAAGACCCTTAAACAAAGCAAGTTCGAATGGACAACAGAAGCCGAGGAATCCTTCCACTAGTTAAAAGAGCACATGTCCTCTTTGCCAAAACTAGATTCACCCATCAACAGGGAAAAGCTAGTCTTATATGTCTCGGTCTCCGAATACTCACTGTCAGGAGTATTAGTCGCTGAAAGAGAAAAGAAGCAGTTCGCCGTATACTACGTAAGTCATGCCTTTCGAGGCTCGGAGGGAAACTACAGCGAAATGGAGAAGGTCTTATTCGCAGTCGTGATGGCTAGTAGGAAATTGAAACCGTACTTCCAATCCCACCAGGTCACCATCCGAACCAGCCAACCATTGAAAAAGATTCTGGAAGGGAAAAACAAATCAAGCCGCGTCACAGACTGGGCTAATAACCTAGCAGATTTCGGTATTGAATACGAGCCACGAACGGCAATCAAAGCCCAAGCCCTGGCTGACTTCATTGCTGAAAATACCATCCCTCATCATCCCAAAGCCAATCAAGAATGGGAATTGTATGTAGATGGGTCCTCCACGCAATCAGCAAGCGGAGCGGAACTTCTAATTGTATATTCCGCCGGGGTTTACATGGAAAGGGCAGTCAGATTCGAATTTGCGGCATCTAATAATGAGGCAGAATATGAAACACTGCTGTTGGGGATTAAAATATGCCATGAAGCCGGGGCTAAATCCTTATCCACCTTTTCTGACTCCCAATTGATAGTCGGGCAAGTGAACGGGGAATTCGAGGCCAACGATGATAGCATGAAGATGTATTTGCAGCAATAAGAGAATTTATCAAGAAATTCGACAAATTCACATTGGTTCACATCCCAAGATCCCAAAATGCACAAGTCGACTCCCTGGCAAAACTTGCTAGCTCAACCGAAACATATGCGGCCCGTGATATCATCTGGGAAGTGCTTCCTAACCCTAGCATTAACTTCATGGTCAACACCATCGATAGATCAGAGACGTGGATGGAACCATACATCAAATACTTGCAAAATCAAACGCTCCCCCAAGACGAGAATCAGGCAAAAATGCTTTAAAAGAAGGCCGGATGGTTCGAACTCCACGAACGAACGCTCTACAAAAAATCATATACACATCCCCTTCTGAAATGTGTTTCTCTTGAAGAAGGAAAAAAAAATACACGAAGGCGGATGTGGAATACATCAAGGAGTACGAATTGTAATTGGCAAAGTCCTCAGAAATGGATACTACTGGCCCTCTCTCAAGGGTGATGCTGAAGCACTGATCAAGCGATGTCCCCAATGCCAGTATCATTCAAAGATAGGAAGAAAACCATCTAACTATTTGTTCGCCATTCAAGCTGTCCTACCCTTTGACAAATGGGGTATAGATCTCCTTGGCCCCTTCCCACCAGCCAAGGGACAACGAAAGTTCATCATCGTGGCTAACGATTATTTTACCAAATATGTGGAAGCCGAGGCCCTTAGCTCAATTACAGACAAGCAAGTCTGCCAGTTCATATGGCGACATATCATCACAAGATATGACATTCCTCGCATAATCATCACCGACAATGGGAGACAGTTTGTCAGCAAGCACACAATAGAGTACTGCGACAGGTACAACATTCAAATTCGATTCAGTTTAGTATCCCGACCTCAAACAAATGGCCAGGTCCAGTCAGCGAACAAAGAAATTCTATACGGCATCAAAAAGAAAGTGGAAGGGGCAAAAGGCATTTGGGATGAAGAACTACCCGACATTCCGTGGGCAAGCCAAACAACAATCAAAGAAGCAACGGGACACACCCCATTCTCCCTGGTATTCGGATCTGGAGCCGTGCGCCCCGTAGAAATAGGTATACCCTCCACGAGAGTTACCTACTACTCGCACAGCGAGAACGAACTAGAAAAAAGAACAAACTTGGATTTACTACCAGAGACAATGGGGAATGCCTTGTTAAAATCGATAGCCAAAAAAAAGAAAATGGTCCGCAGCTTCAACCGTCATGTCTAAACAAGACGTATCCAAGTTGGTGACTTCGTCCTCGCAAAATCGAAGCTACAGGAAAGATAGTAGAGAAAGGAAAGCTAGGAGCCAACTGGGATGGCCCATTCAAAGTTATCCGCGTCATCAAACCAGGGATGTTCGAATTGGAAGACGTAAAAGGAAAGAAATTACCCCGTCCGTGGAATGGAGATCACTTGAAGAAATATTTCATTTAGTAATATTCGCAAGAGGCTACAATCAATAATCACTAGTTTCATTCAAATACCAACTTGTCAAGCCGTGTTATCATTTACATTTTCATTGTTATCATCTTCGTCGTCGATTACAAATTCATTATCAATATAGCAGAAGTTTCAGTATTTTCAGACTATCCAACTTTAAAGCTTTAGCATTCACACATATTCGGTTATATTCTACTTTCTCATTATCATCTAGTTTTCAAATATTGCAAATCTTATTAAAATCAGTACTTTCCACAAAGAAATCAGTGACCTCAAAAAGTCGGACCCTTTGAAAGGGGTCCCAAAATCAAAATCAATCTAAGTTAAAATCAATGATTCATATAAATCCGACAGAATTCAGTGACATCCATAAGTCGGACCCCTTGAGAGGGGTACAATGATCAAATTTATTCTAAGTAAATTTGGAACTCAGCATTCTCCATTTTGGTCGGTGGTAATCCGCGGACCATAAAAGTATATTCAAAGTATCCCGACTATAAATATTTAAAACGTCAAAAATAATCAACAAAGACTAAACAAATCGTCATTCAAATTACAAGGCCCAAATATTCAAATTCCAAATTAAATCAAATTACAAATTCGTCAAACTACAATTCAAATTAGAAAATATTCAAACGTCATTTAAGAAGGCATCAACATCCACCTCAGGTTCAGGACGCAGCAGCTGTGGAGACCCGGCCACCCCCTCGTCAAGGCTTAGGGTGAAGATTACAAAATCTTCAATGTTGAACGGCTCCACCTCGATCTCTGACAGTTCCTTGGACAAGCCCTGGAGGTTTTTCCCTTCATCGATTATTAAATTTGATAAATCTAAGCACAAACTCTCCAGTTTAGAGAGCGCCAAGTTCTCAGGGGCATCCGAGGCCGAAGAAGGAAAGAGAGTTAACTGATCCAAGTCAAGGCATAATGCCTCCTTCTCAGCTTCCATATCAACCTTCTCCAGCCAAGCTCTCTCCTCCTCCACGTCCCAGTTAGGGTCAACCAGCACCGCCGACTCCCGCTCCAGAATCGAAGCTAGGTTGGTCAAAGCTTCGTCTCCCTTTTGATTGGCCATTTGTTGGAGAGAATCAAAGCCAGAAGATATTTCTCATCGCTGATCCTAGAGCTGGCGTCCATCATCTCGACCGTCAGATCTCCCAAAAAACTTGACGCTTCTAGCTCATCCGAGGTCAGCCAATCCCTAGCTATCCGGGCTCGTCTTTCCGAACGATGTTTGTACACTTTAGCCGCAGATAGCAAGGTCTTGAACTTAGCCAAATGATCTGACACTTGATGCATAAGAGACTGGTTCTGATGAACCAGCCTAGCGTGAATATCCATCAGGCGCCCCGTTTCATGGCCGAGGGTGGCAGACATGTTTGAAACTGCGTCCAAGCTCCCAATGGTCCCCTCTAGCTGCTTCTTGGCCCTCTCCCGCCACTGTTCAGTCCTGACCAAACGCTCCTTTAGTTCGGCGCATTTAGCCAGTTTCTCTTTTAAGCCCGGCAGCTCGCCCAATTCTTCTCGAAGCTTCTTGAGCTTCTCGTTCTGCTCATCGCAGCGGGAGGCCAGGGCAGCCAGGGTCTCCTTATCCGCAACACTTTGACGGCTCAAGTTTAGCTCAAAGGACAACCTTAAAAAAATCTGCAAAATAACGAGGATTAAAATCCATGTATAGATGACTTATTAAAAAGACAGAGTAAATGATGTTACCTCGGCCGCGGAAGCTTGGAATTGACGCACTCTATCGCAGGGAGACAGGGACTCTAAATGATCGACATCCACTTTGCTAAGTGCGAAGTCACCCTGTTGAATTGAGTAATCTTGCCCTTATGCCCCAACTCTGTAAACAGGGTGTCGTGTCTGAAGGGCAAGACTTCACGACGATGATACACCTCTGCGATATGTGACTGCGATATGTGAATCCGGGGCCGCAGCTGACTCCCCCACCTTCTCCTTGCCCTTGCTGGAGACAGCCGCCACCCTGACCAGAGGGGTAGACACCTCCCCCTCCGCCGACCTCACCTGTAGAGGCACGACCGTCCTTATAGTGTCCACGGAAGTTTTCTTCGTGGCACTTTTAGCAGTGGAGGAGGAGTCTCTCTTCCTCTTCCTCTCCTTCTTCTCTTTCTTCTCCTTCACTTCCTTCTGGAGAGGGATCACCATCTTAGATTTATCAGGGATGTGAACCCTCCTTCTTTCCTCGAGAAGTCGGAGAGCCTCCCCTTCTCTAGGCACTTCGTCCAACCCCTTTTCGACTGTGACCGAATCCTACAAAGAGAAAAAGTCAGAAAATTCCTCCTGTGTAACATCCCGGAAAAACTCGGATCGTTAAAAGAGAGATTTTTTTATTTTAAAATAAAACCAAGCAGGACCCGAGTTTAACCAAGATGTCATAAAGGCACGAGAAAACGAAATTTTTAAAGTTAAAACTTGCGGATCGAGTTCTACTAGAGTTATTGTAGATTAATTAGTGATATCATAGTCTTAGCAGCGGATAAAAGATAGGAAACCAAAAGTCCAAGGAGTACATCTCGAGAGCGAAGTCGCCTCTTGAATAAATCCATTTTAAAAAAGCTAATAAAGTTCGAAATTAAAATCCTTTCATACTCTATCTCTTTTATTCTTCAGATGTAATCCTCACTCCCCAGCCTGCAACTTAACTCTCTGCTAGTTATTAACCCCGAAAGGAAAAACAACATCATCGCAGGATCATTAAGATCAAAGGTACACGTCAGCAAAAACATCTCTTATAACATTAACATTATAGCATAAAGCACAATGGCAACTTACCATACGTTGGCTACAGTTCAATATTTACTTTTTAATAAATTTCAAATGATTCATTGAGTTAGTCAGCCATACTGCTGTACTTTTCCGGCCATACTGCCGAACCAAACCCCAAACTTCCGGAGTAAGACAATACATTAGGGGGAGCTAACCCCTAAGCAAGTCTCTACCATAGGCAACACGCCTTACTTCGGTGCCTATGGTTAAGTATGCATACCCCCGCGGTGGCTCATAATGCCCCCACAAACCGCGAGTAAAATCTTTCCACCAATCGACGTCATACTACGTCTACTTTAAAGTTAGTGAGGTCATACTACCTCTACTCATCAAGTTATTGAAATCATATCTCTTGAATAAGAAAGCATATCATCACCTTCACACTTTATTCAATATATTATTATTATTATTATTATTATTATTATTATTATTATTATTATTATTATTATTATTATTATTATTATTATTATTATTATTCCTTTATAACAACCAATCCACGATATACAAAGTTTTACTGCGTGTACGTACCTTAAGAAAGCAAAAGCAAATCTTAAATGAACCTATCAACTTCCCGTCACGAATCGACTTCCTACACGATTCAATCGTACATACGAGAATAAGCATATATTCACACTTTCTCAAACCACAATCAAGGCACACACATACACACATCTAACATCAAGCCACACTTGCAAACTATTCATGATCACACAACATACTTCATCACAACATAACATCCAATAAAATTCAGATTTAGTATTCTGTCCAGAACAGTATGTTAACACTGTCAAACTGAAATTCCGACTTCACCGTTGCGTCCGGAAGGCGTCAAAACCCCCAGGTACCAATTTTCATTATTCATAATGTACTCTAAATATTTTTAACCTATTTTCAAGCCAAAAAGTGTCTCAAAAACAGATTTTTTTACCATTTTTCTAACCCTACGGGATTCACCAAAATTTCATCAACAAATGAATTTCAAATGGTACATTGCCTATTAAATATCAATGACCAAATTTATATAATTCTTATGAACCATCTTTGACATTAAATTCATTGTTCAACAATAATTTCTTTAACCACACACATTTTTTTTTACATGAACATTCATTTTTATATATAAATTTCAAAATCACCCATCCCACAAACCAATCCTATTCTTCACATATATGCATATCTAAAAACTCTAAAAAGAAACATTCTTCATCAATTTAGATAGAAAATACATCCCAAAATCATACATGAAATTTTAAATTCTTAAATTAAACATGAATTATAAGATAAAACATATAATAATCATAGAATTTTAAACTAAAACTTAAGAATCAACATAGATTAAGAATTACACTTACAATTGTAAAGGAAAACACCTAATGATCAAGTGTAATGGAGTTAAGAATGTGGATTAGGAGAAATTTTGAAAGGATATGTTTTTTTGTCCTTGGAAACTTTAGAAATGAAAGGATGTCAAAATGAAAATGATTAAGGAATTAAGAAGGGTTAATTATATGGGATTAATGCCTTGATCCTTCATTACCCTAAGGGAGTTACAAGCTCCACCAAGAGTCCCTCCTTTTTTTTTTGAAAATAAAAGATGGGTAAAGGAAAAGTTTGGGCCCAAATAATTCTAATCGCCAAAAGGATTGCAAATCTCATGACCAAGCCCAATAATAAATAATATATATATATATATATATATATATATATATATATATATATATATATATATATATATATATATATATACATATATATATATATATATATATATATATATATATATATATATATATATAAATAATATTACTAGTAAATTATTAAATATATCGGGGAAAAAATATCGGGAAAATATCGGGGTGTTACATCCTGGCTCACTTATAGAAAACATGAAAGTATACCTTGGGTGGAAGAGGCAAAGGCTTCTCCACGGCCCTCTAGTTAGCCCCTTGAGCAAATCGCAGGACGCTGAATTGCTTCATTAGGTCTGGAGTCTTTGCCTTCAAAGTTTCCTTGGCACTCCCTGAAAAATCAAAAGTTAGAAACAAGTAAAACACAATGGTAAAGGAAAGAGCCAACGACCCTTACTTTGATCGATAGCCAAGCTGATGCGGAATGCTGAGAAGAGGTTCTCATTCTCCAGCTCAGAACGACCTGGTATCCAGTTGAGCTGTACGTTCATGGGTTTCCTCCCCAATTGCACATCCATCTTTGCATATTCTATAATCTCCGCATCAGTAAATGAAAATTGGGGGATTCCGTTATTAAAACCCAAAAGATTGGATTTGATGTCAAAAGAAGTCTTGATGTTCCACCCCCAGAACTATACAAATAGGCGAACTTTGTCCTATACCCCTTCTGGTTATCAGGGAGGTCGTGGACTATCTTCAGCCCACGACGGTCTGTAAAGATTATCCACCCCCAACCATGCAATTGGGAGTTACATAATCGGGCTCTAAAAATGTATCTAAAAGCTGTTAGTGTTGGAGGCACAGCCAAAACTTTACATAAAATCAAAAACGCCACCATGCAGCCCCATGCATTAGGGTATAACTTAGGCATAGAAAAGTTCAAAAAATCTAACACTTCCCTAAAAAAGGGATGAAGAGGAAACCTAAGCCCTAACTCGAAGGAAGGGAAATATACAGCTATACAATGTGGAGGGGGAAACCTAATAGTGTCGTAGTTCCCCGGTGTAATGATGTTTAAATCATCCTTCAAACCCCATTTCAGAGAGATGGCATCTCGTTGTTTTTTCAAGTCCCTCTTAGTTTGGAGGTCAATGAAATAATTGAGGGGCCCACCGCGCTTTCCCTTCCAGAAGACTCAGCTGCTCCCTCGATCTTTTCCATATCTACATACAATAACCCTTCCAAGTCAAGATTTATTCGCGGCAAGTAATTTGGGAAGAAAGCGATGCTCACTTCCCAAGGAGCCGATTTCATTATCTCCGGTGTATATATAGGAGATACAGACGTCTCATCCCCGGTCTTTATTGATTCGTAATGAGGGGTGATTCTCACGGAACTACTATCATTCGAATCATTTAATAACAATCCCTCCTTATTAAAACGTCTACATACTACCAAAGGAAATTCCGTCGGGTTAGCAGAGTTAATGTCCAAGTTATCTATTGTTCCATGAGTAGCCGCGACATCCACGTTAGTAATAGTCATAAAGTAGTAGTCGAAACTTGTAAAGAATAAAGACTAGTTTCATGAACTAATTCAAAGCCCTATACTAACATTCAAGTACACGAAGAACAATTTGAAGAAATTCAAAAATTTGAAAGAAAATTTGAATACCTTGTTTGAAGAAATTTGGAAATTTGTCAGGAATTTGATGAAATTCTGTCAGAAACCTTGAAGATCTTCAAGAATTTTGTCAGAAGTTTGAAGGATGGTAGGTTGTTGTCAGAGCTTATCTCTCTACTTTCTCTCACTAATAACTTGAAAAATGAAGGAGATATTAATGAAGATTAGGTGAGAGGGAACAATTCCAAAATCCCTATTTATTGCAGCAATAAATGCTTAACCTCACACTTAAACGCCCTTAAAACGAGAAGTGGAATCCGAAACTAAAACCGGGAAGTTGACAAGTCGGATCTTCAATGTAAGGGGGGTTAGGGATAATTTTTCTAAGTATCCAGTCACCCAGCTCTCAAGAAACCGTAGGGTCGATAAGTCGAACCCCCAATGAGAGGGTCAATATGGATAATTTTCCTAAGTATTTACTTGGCGTTATCCGTGAAGTCAATAAGTCGGACCCCCAATTAAGGGGGGAGATATGAAATTTTTCTAAGTATTTCAGCACTTGAATATGTCCGGGGAGTTGATAAGTCGGACCCCCAAGGTGTGTGAAAATGTTGATAATTTCTCTAAGTAATCAAGTTTTCTCCTGAAGCCGTAGGGTCGACAAGTCGAACCCTAAATTACACCCAAGAAAACATGGAAAAAATTCGAAGTCTGAAAGTTTGCTCATTCTACCGTCCGACTTGTAGATGTGGTGGATCTTTTGCTATGACATCCATGACAGCCGCGGAAAACAATGTAGCCGCGTCATCCCCCTTATTGCTACAAACCGTCATGCGACCAACTTCTAATTTTTCAAAGTATGGAAGATGTCCGTGTGGTCGATAAGTCGGACTCCCAGGTGCCCCCAATAATTTTGTAAAAATTCCAAGTATGGAAGAATTTCTGTGTTGTCCGTATGATTGAAGACACGGACCCTTACATTCTTTCCACGGCATAAAAAATACGAGACTAGTCAAGAAAAATGAGGGGCTCGTTGAGACGAGTAAAATTATTCTAAGTATTTTTATCATTCCGTGATATCGATAAGTCGGACTCCCAGGTGCTCCCAATCATTTTGGAAATATTCCAAGTATGGAAGGATTTTCGTATTGCCCGTATAGTTGAAGACGCAGACTATCGCACTCGTTCCGCGTCATGGTTAAATAAGAAGCTTGTGAAGATGAGGAGTTATTCAAAGACCTGTTCCGTCATATAGACGAGTCAGACCCCCTAGGTCCCCCCGGGAAGATTAAAAAATCTAAGTGTAAATCCAAGCCGCGTCATCAGCCGCTCACATGATTTATTATTCGGACTCTAAGACGTATGTGGGCCAATCAAACTCACTTCCGCGGCATATGATCCTCCTAAGACTCCACGATATGTAGTATTGTAATATAAAAAAAATAATAATAATAACAAAATAAAATAAAAAATAAAAAATAAAAAATAAAAATTATTGTGATTTTATCCGTATAGTAGACAAGTCGGACCCCCTTGGGGGCGATCTTGTTCCAAAATATTTTAAGTATTGGAACTCCCGCTGCATTAAAGTAGCATAAACTAAGCTGGAAGTATTGAAATATAAAATATCTGCGCGGAATGTTACACGTTGGTGATGCTGTCTCAGTTGGTCCTAAGTGCTGCACTTCTTATTAGAGGTCGCGGGATCCAACCTCCACGTTCACATTTTTGCTGCCGCACGATATAGATGGTTGGGGCTACTTCATGGCACATCGAAAGCCGCGGCTGTGATTCACTTTGTTCGTTTTTTGCTTAGATGTGGTGTGTCCCACGTGATTTTCACGTGATTTTCTTGAAGATGTCACAACCTTTTCGTTACAACTCGTAATTCGACATGTGAGTAGTCGATTCGAAGCTTACGAGCCCAATTTTCATAATCCGTCAGAAGGTCTGCCAGATTGTGGATATATTCGTCTGCTTGGGCATTCGAGTGTCTTCCACATCCGTGTTTCTTCGTGAATTCAGTTTTGATGGACAATTATTTTTTCCGCATAAAGGAAGATGTTTCCGATCGTTGGGGCTATTTTCTCACATCATCCTTCATGCGTGGGGTTAAATGTCATGGTAACATTTATTTAATTTATTTATTTATATAAATTATTAATGTCACATTACGTAATTACCCTTTGACTTTTTCGGTTGACCCTGATTTTCAGTCAAGGGCCTTTTCTTAAATTCCCCAGCCTTCTTGATTGGCCCATGAGTTAGTAACCTCCAAATATCCTAACTCCCCTCTGGTAAGTAACTTCCAAATGCCCTAACTTCCCTCTGATAACTACCCTTTACTCCTCACCATCATGATTCTCCTTCTTTAGTGTTGATAACCGCCCACCATTATCCATGATAATCAACCTTCTCCCAAAAGTAACTTCCT
Organism: Amaranthus tricolor; assembly: GCF_026212465.1. NCBI lineage: Eukaryota > Viridiplantae > Streptophyta > Magnoliopsida > Caryophyllales > Amaranthaceae > Amaranthus > Amaranthus tricolor. The sequence continues at coordinate 19,318,716 of NC_080061.1, forward strand.
CTCCACCATTATAAATAGAGACAACCAGCATCAAGGGAAAGATCATCTGATATTAACCCTTCAAAAATCCTTGTTCACAACCCTCTTCATTAACCTTACAAAACCACAAGTAACTCACCCTTACACCCCTATTCTTGCGTTCTTCATTTCATTTATTCATTAATCTCTGACTTCCGTTCTAACTTGAGCGTCGGAGAGGTTTCCCGGGAGACCACCCCCGAACAAGGCTAACGTGTTGTGTTGCAGGAATTCAAATCACTTTATTCCGCGAACTGCCGTCCTCAACAACACTTCCACTTCCAATATTCCAAATGTCTTGCACTTTCACGTTTCACATCAAAAACAAAATGTTTTAGAAAGTTGTAACTATCTTTAGTTTACTTCTGTTTTGCTCCTTCTGTCTTATATATACAGAAGGCTTTGTACTCTTTCAGATTGTACTTTTCAAGATTCAATAAAAAAAATTTTACATTCTTTGTATCTTTTGCAAGTTTTTTAACATACTAAAGATAATTTTAGGATAAATATACTTAATATATTCTTAATTATAATTTATTAAACTAAGATCACACTTAAATGTACTCAATATATTTCATAATTTGCATATTATAAAATAAATATAATGTAACATTTCACATAAAGAGTAGAGTAAGAAGTTATACCATACTGACACCAAGAATTAGTATCAAATACAAATAAGTAAATATGATCCTCCAAGCTAAGTATTCCAAACTCCAATTCTCCAAGTTTCAAGTAAGATGACTCTAAAATAATTATCCAACTTCAAACAAAATAAATATCCAACTCTAAAATAAATACCCAATTTCAAAATAATGATCTTTTAATTATCCAATAATGCTCCAAAATGATGATGGTTTAAGCTAGTAAAAAAGTATTCTAAACTCCATCATCTTAAATTTCTTAACTAATAATTATTAGGAATTTACTAAGTAATATTATGAGGTTAATGTAGGAAGAAATTAGAAGAAAATTAAGTGGCATATACCCATAGTATCGTACGGTTATGAGGGGGCTTGGGGTAATTTTGTTCAACTTTTGCAAGGTAAATCCATTGGGTAATATCTAGTATGAAAGGAGATATTTTTAGGAAACAAAGAGCTACGAAGTAGGATGAAAACAATTACATCAATATGGTCCAAATCTTACTTCAATATCTACTAAGGAGGGTGTTTGATTTGTTTCCATTAATCTCACTCAATAATATTTTTATTATTCTAAAATCAATCAATCTATACTTAACATTTATAGAACAAAAGCTAAAGAAATTCAAAACACGAACAACAATTTGAGGTATTTTTTAATCAAACCTCTTTAACAATTCAAAATAAATAAGTAAATAAATGGAAAGGGAAAGTCGTGCGCAAGCCAGCCACGGAGGAGTCGCGTGCGACTCTCTCTTTTTTTTTTGTGAATTTGTGCGTTTTATATGATTAATAATTAATAAGTTATATTATTAAATGTTTATTAATTTAAGATTATTAATATTATTAATTTATAATTTCATTATTAATTATATTTAGTTTCAAGTAATTTATTTATGTATTATATTTTTTTTAATAATTTATATTATTAAAATAATTATTAATTTAATATTATTAATATTAATATTGTTTTTACTTCAAGTGACATGTTAATTAATTAATTGTTTTCAATTATGAATTAATATGTTAATTAATTTGTTTATTCATGTAATTAACTTAACGTGTGTAATTTAAGTTATTTTAGTTATTCATTTAATTTATTATTTTAATTAGTTATTAATATTTAAATAAATTATGAAAATTGTAGTAAATGGCGAGTAATCAAGGAAAAGAAAAGGGTTTTTTTAAAGGCTTATTGAGCGGGAATAGCTCTAGACCCACCTTACTTAGAGGAGACCCTTATGAGAGCGGAGTTACAAGTTCTGCTCGCCGTGCTAGGCAGGATCAGGCGGCCAGACACAGTCACGCGACCCATCCGCGGCCCAGTTGTGCATTTTATGCGACCCAACCGCAATCTGGTAGCGCGCGATTGTGCTCCTCCTATTTCTTTATAAAATAAATTTTGAATCGATTTCGAAGCTTACTGAATCATATCCATGCACATTTTTATTGGCCATTGTGATTCAATTATTAGTTTTAACTTGTTTTAGTTTAGTGAGTGTTTGGAGAGAGTTTTTATAGAGATTAAAGGTTTGAAAAGTAACCAGAGGCAATCTTGAAAATTCAGTATATAAAAGGTGACAACAAAATGAAAAGGGCTGCAAAGTTTAATAATACTCTTATCAAATTGCATAAGTTGTGTAAGTGGGCAAACATAAAATATTTGGGTAAGTTTGACTAAGGTTAACTTACGTAATTAAGATTAGTTTAATTGCAAAAATTAGCTTAAAAACTTAATTTAAAGTTAATAAATAAATATACAAAAAAAAACAAGTGTAGAATGATTTAAATAAAAATATTAAAGTTGTAAGTATAATTCAACATTTACTCGATTTTTTTTACAATAATCCCAACTATTGATTAATTATGAATAATCTAAACTTTGGGAGAGATTTGCCAAGAGTAGACCGAGGCAATCGGTAACCTATTGTCCAAAGTGATTTTTTTTATTAAAAAGTTAATTTATAATAAAATTAGAAATTTAAAAGGTGAATAAAAACATGTAAATAGGCAAACAAATCTAACAAATTAAAAAGTATAAAATAAATAAATAAAAAAACCCTTCTTTCTCCCACCGTCGACAATTTTCTCCCTAAGCATCAACCTTCTCCCCTAGTAATGGTGCTGAAGCATCATGAATGAAGTACTACTCATAGTATAATACTGATAATTTCCAATTAATAACAGGTAGAATTTTGTCGACAAGCACCCTTTTAACCTGGTGACCATCCACTAACTAATAGCTCCATTTTCAAATCAAAATTACTCATGAATTCCCAAGTATCATACTTATAAAACCTCTAAACAGAGAAAGTTTGAAACTTTTGACTTAAAAGTGAGAACACTACACAAACTGGAACAACCATTATAACCACCTTTACTCTTCCGGTCATATTGAGGGTTACTAATCATATTATACTAATTAATTTCAAATTTAAAAGATAGTCTGAGACTCCTTCATTTGGACGAATTGCTACAGGTTTTGTTATGGGAATCAACTCAATCAAGGGAAGGAAAGGTTGGGTTGGTGTTGGTAGTTAGTATTGTTGCAGGAATTAGTTTTGAGTTTTTTTTTTTTTTTTTTTTTTTTTTTTTTTACCTTTTGATTTTAACAATTTTATAAATTTATTTATTTATTATTAATAAGGGAAATTTACAAAGACACACCTTTTAAATTCCTTTTTTGTAAAGAAACACTGTAACACCCCGTAATTTATCGAGTTTAGAAATAAGTAAAATATAATAAAATAAAGTATAACAAAATAAAATAAATAAGTAATATTAAATTATACTACTTTATATAGTTAATTATAAAGTAGGTTTAATTCTAACGGTGACAAGTTTTATTGTGTACGTTGTTATCGCGTAGAGTTCTTTTTCCGATTTAACATTCTTATAATAAATAAAATAATTATTAACAATATATATATATATATATATATATATATATATATATATATATATATATATAGATATATATGTATATATATATAGATATATATATATATATATATATATATATATAGATATATATATATATATATATATATATATATATATATATATATATATATATATATAGATATATATATATATAGATATATATATATATATATATATATATATATATATATATATATATATATATATATATATATATATATATATATATAGATATATATATATGTATATATATATAGATATATATATATAGATATATATATATGTATATATATATAGATATATATATATATATATATATATATATATGTGTGTGTGTGTGTGTGTGTGTGTGTGTGTGTGTGTGTGTGTGTGTGTGTGTGTGTGTGTGTGTGTGTGTGTGTGTGTGTATATATACACAAAAGGGAATTTGAGAAGGCAGCCGGTTGTGGGGAAGTATGGGAGGAGTTTTGTAACTCCTCTCGTAATTGTGTTTTAGGCTTAATTAGGATGGGTCTTTAATTCCTTATTAATTCTCAAGCATTTCAAGCATCCTTAATCATCATTTTAATCATCTCCTGAACATAAAAAAATTCAAAAAAATATCTTCTCCTTTGCTCCCTTTTGTTTTCGGCATTCTCAAGAAAAAAAAAACTTTGTTGTTCAATCCAATCTTTTGTTCAAAGGGTATGTTTAGTTGAATTGTTATTTATAAATTTTATTCATAAGATTTCTAAGGTGAAATATATTTTATGTATGATGATATCCTATGACTTTTAGGAGGATTGAACATATTTCTTTTATATATAATTTTCTCTACTAATCCTTTAATAAACTTCAATTTTGTTAAAAGGATTGAGTTATGTTTCTGATTTGTATTCTTTAGCAAAGTTTAATTTGTTAAAAGAATTAAGTTAATATTGATATTTAAATAAATTTCTTTTATGATTTACATTTCTCTAACTAAATTACAATTGGTTAGTAGGAATTTAAATGGTATAGATCAAGTAGTGTAGTCATCTAAGAGTTATAAATCCTTTAGCAAAATTGGATTTGCTTGAAGGATTGTGTATTTATATATATGTCTTGATTCAAGAAGGATGATTTTTGTTTTATGATTCTCTACAAAATTTTAATTTGTTAAGAGAATTAAGTATTTAATTTAGTTATCATAATTTGTGGAGTTTTAAGTCTCTTGAAGATCTTATGGATGGGCCTATTCTTTTTATTTTGATGCCTCTTATGCTTTGATGATGGAGTTTTGTGTATGAATATATATAAAATAATAATAGCAACAATAGTAACGTAATGGGAGTTCCGGACAGCAGCTGCTGTCTCAGTATTGGTGCCAATTCGGAAAACGTTAGTCGTTTCCGTTATTGGTTTATGTATCCGATATGTTAAAAAAAAAACTCGTTAAATGCTTGAAATAATTATAAATAGTAATTGTATGTTAGAAATTATGAAATTTGGTACCCAAGGTAATTGATGCATTCCGGACGCAGTGGTGAAGTCGGATTTTTCATTTGAATTTTCTAAACTGTCCAAAATGGCCAATATAGTTTCTGGTCAGAAATTAAATTTGGAATCTTTGGAAATTGGATGAAAACATTTAAAATTATCAAGTCTTAGTAATATCTTAGTAGTATGGAGTGGATTAAATGTGTAAACACGTTCTAATACATGACCATATTGTGTGTGTTATTTAGGACCTCGATTCATAAGAGGGCGAAATTCTTATCGTGCTTAAACATTGTTTGGTTGCAGTGCTTAAAGGTACACGCTTAAACCATACTGTTTATATGGTTGTGCAAGTAGTGTTGTTTCATTTCTAATCGAGGCATTGTAAATCATATAAGGATTAGACACCTCAAATAATATGAAATAATTAATTGGAAATTGAGAATTTATGTGTTTGTCACCCAAAGGGGTTGACGTTTGGTTATGTTACCCAAAGGGGTTAACGATTGGTTTGGATTATTATAATTATTGTTCCCATGGCAGTTTTGGATCATTACGGTCATCATGGGGTATGCATACTTTAGCCTTTGGCGACCCGAACAGGACGGGCAACGTCTTAGATCGGTGGTTGCCTTGGGATTAGCTCTCCCAAGTGTATTCCTCCAAAAATATTTGAATTTATACTTGAACGACCCGAACAGGACGGGCAACGTTACAAGTTGGAATTATTGAATAATGAATATATATTAGAGCCTATGCATGCTAGGATAAGAACAATGCTTGTTTTCAACCTGTTTGATATATGTATGAAGTCTCTGACGTGTATTGGTTGTTCTTTGGAACCTGCTACGTGTTGTCATACGACGTGTAGTAGGTTGACTGCAGGTGGGGGCTGGAGTGAGGACTCGGCTTAGAACTCGTAAACATCAAGACTAAGTTATATTTTGTAATAAGTTTATGAGTCGAAATAACTCGGTTTATGTAACGAAAGATTTTGACGTTTTTCTTTTGTTTCGTACAACTTTTTAGCTAGTCTAGAGGCCGATAGGCTCTCGAGTTGTATGTATAGACTTCCGCTGACTTGTTTTCTTTGTTTGGCGTTGTTTCCTGCGTTGACCATATTCCTTTACCGTTGGAACGTTGACGATCCGAGTGAAAAATGATTTTTTTTTGTGTACGTTTGTGAACCGGCATCATGTTTTCATATGATTTTCCAGGTCACTTAAACCGGGCCGTTACAAACACCTTTTATAATTTATTTTTTGTAAAAAAAACACCTTTTAAGAGACAGTTTTAAAAATAGACACCTTAATTCAATTTCCTGTGGCTTTTGTATAATTTCCGACGTTGACTATGCCTGTTGACCTTCAAAAATTTTAAAAGATTAATTTTTTTTTATATTTTTATATTTTTATTATTATTATTATTATTTATTATTATTATTATTATTATTATTATTATTATTATTATTATTATTATTTATTTTTTTTAAAATTTTTTTTTATTATTATAGTTATTTTTTTTAATTTTTTTAATTATTATTATTATTATTATTATTATTATTGTTATTTTATATTTTTTTTACTTATTATTATTATTATTAATTTTTTTAGAAATTTTTTTTTAAATAATAATAAAAATAAATATTTAAAAAAATATTAATAATAAAAATAAAAATAAAAATAAAAACAAAAATTAAAAAAAATTAAAAAATTTTTTTAAAAAAAAATTTAATAATAATAATAATAATAATAATAATAATAATAATAATAATAATAATAATAATAATAAGTAAAAAAAAATATAAAATAATAATAATAATAATAAATAATAATAATAATAATAAAAATAAAAATAAAATTAAAATTAAAAATAAAAATTAAAAAAAAACTATAATAAAAAAATAAAAAAAAATAATAATAATAATAAAAATAAAAATAAAAAAATATAAATAATAATAATAATAAAAATAAAAAAATATAAAAAAAAATTAGTCTTTTTAAATTTTTGGAGGTCAACAGGCATAGTCAACGCCGGAAATTACACAAAAGCCACCGAAAATTGAATTAAGGTGTCTATTTTAAAAAAAAGTCTTTTAAAAGGTGTTTTTTAAAAAAAAAATTATAAAAGGTGTTTCTTTACAAAAAATGGGTTTTAAAAGATGTTCTTTGCAAATTTCCCTATTAATAATTAACGTATAATAACAGGAAAATATTTTGGCAACCACTCTTTTTTCTCTTTCATTTTTTCAATCAAAAAACCCTAACCTCTATTCTTTACTTTGGAGGTACTATCAAGCTTATGGTTAGTGGTACGCCTTATTTAATTTTTTTCGTTTTGGTCACAAATAAAGTGCATTCACTCTATATTATAAAGTTATTCTATCAATTTATTAGATTAGATGTACTCAAAATTTGGGTTTTAAAGTCTCTTATTGTGAATTTAGAGTATTGTTATCAATTCAATGGTAAAAATAATATGACGTCATCACAGTTATCAGTTCGGCTAATACAGTCAATAGTATCAAACTTATTTCTATTTTCAGAAAGCTACCCCTAATCCAAAGACCCCTTAGAGGAGACTGTATTAAGCAGCGATGTGATAGAGAAAGAATTTCAGTGTTAAATCTCTTTTCAAATGGTCATGACTTAATCTATATAGGATATCGTTTGATTAAAGTAGTTATGTATTTGATCGATTGTTATTGTGTTATAAATGTCGTATGATATTTTTATCAATAAATTATTAAGTTTCTTTCAAAGAAAAAATTATTATGGCAACAATATTTTTGGGTAATTGACTCAATAGTTGAGATTATTTAGAGTTAATCAAATATTGGGATTATGGTAAGAAAATCAAGAAAAGATAAAATTATTATGGATAATTTTTTTGTTGTTAAAATGGGTTCTTACAAAGCTGTGGAGGACAAACTGGATTCCGGATCAGTTTGATAGACCGGCTAAAATGTACTGGACTCAACATCATAAGTTGAGATTTTTGAGATGAAATAAAGAGAAAAATAGGGTAATGTTGACGACGCTGGTAAGGTTAAGAGTTTGTTTAGCATTGAAATTAAAGGGGAAAGCTAGAAGAATTGAATGTTTTCATTTGAAATCTACTAATAGTTGTACTAAACAATTTGTTAGGTTTGGAATTGGGGCGTTTGGCAAAGGTAGAAGAATTTATAGCAGCAACACCTATATGAAAATGGCAAGTCTGAATGGGGAAGATGCAACTGCTACACCAGATTCATCATCTACAATGGAGGAAAAACAAGTAGAAGAAGAAGAAATAGTGGTACAGTACGTTGTTGTAAGGAGAGATTTGATAGACACATGGCCGCTTGGTAGCGTTATTACTCAGGGTTGCCATGCTTCTGTTGCTGCCATTTGGGAACACAAACATGACGCTACCACTCTTCGCTATTGCTCTCCTCCCGCTCTCGATTCTATGCACAAGGTTTTTCGTTTTTTCAATTTACAATTTATCCATTGAAATTCTTTTATATTTCTTTTGAATTCACAATTTAAATCCGAATTTCATCGATACGGATCCAGTTAAATTAGCTGATTCATATGAATTGAATTCATATTTTGTTGTTATTGTTATATTTGGATGAAGCAGGTTACGCTTGAAGTGAAAGGGGAACCTCAGCTTGTAAATCTTTCTGAAAAACTGAAGTCCAATGGCATATTACATAAACTATGGATAGAGCAGCCTGAGAATTTTCCGACATGCTTAGCCACAAAACCGTACCCCAAATCTGTGGTATCCCCTTTTTTTAGAAAGTTGAAACTTTGCAAGTGATTCCCCAGCCCCTTATCTAATACTTCTACCATATCATGACTCATGACTATATTTTTGTTTTCAACTGATCTGGATTTTCACTGTCTAGTCCTGTAGTCCTGCTACTGCTCATTCAATTCACTATTGTTTTACTCGACTTTGTTGTCTGAAATTTTATACCAATAATTAGTCATCTGCTTCTTTGAGCCAGCCATATTTTTTTTTTCTGTTGAGACGAATTTGCCAATATTATCTGAAATTTTTATTTATTATTTTTTTTTTTGCTAAGAATTATTTCTTATGTGAGATGCCCAGAACACCTTTTAGGCTTTCACGATGTGTTGCCTATCATAGTGATCAAAGTGAGGTGAATTATCTAAAAATTATGTTTATGATACATTATTGTTTATATTATAATGGAAAAAGTGTCCTGAATCATCTTATGCTTCACTCATTTTCTATAAATAGTCCCACCTCTGAATTTTTTTTATAATCTAACATTTGCAATACATTTACTCCTTGCATACCTTCAAATCCTTTTACCTAATATATAATAAGTTATTTTGTTAACAAAAATAAGAAAAAAATTAATTTAGAAAGGAAAACACCTCCCACAGTCCTCTACCTCTTCCATCATCCTTACTCCACTTCCTGTGCCACCCAACCCCCTCAAACCCTGCCACCTCCCCCTTTGTGCCACCTTTCTGCAATTAAGTCTCCAATCCAACCACTTAACCTTCCCTAATACATTCCTTTCCCATCACCTTATAAACACCACCTCTGAAACCCAAACCTTAAACATAGCCCCACAAACACCCATCCCCTTCTAATTCCCATCGCCAAAAACCCTATTTCTCCTTGTCGAATGTGGTGTTGTTGGTTGTGAAGTGGCCAAAGCAAAGGCATTGCAAAGTGATTTTGGGTCTGTGGGGTCACGACTGATGCAGATGGTGGAGATGGCATGAAAGGTAATGCAGTATCGGTTGTAGAAATTTGGTTTACATGTTGTAGCAAGAGTTGCTGGCGTTGGCAGCATGACATGGGGGTGATGAAGGGGTGGGTAGTTCCTAAGATGGTGGAAGGTTGTGGTGGTGACGGTTGTTACGGGGTCAAACGTTGTGGGTGAGGGGGGTGGGGTCCTGGGGGAGATCGCCGATGATGGCGAGAGGGGGACTAGGCAATGGTGGTCGAGGTGGGATAAGGTGGAGAGAGGGGTGGAGAAAGGGTTATGAACCATGTGTAACTGGTTCAGTTCAAGACTCAGAGCAGAATCAGAACAAGATCGAGCTTTCCCTTGTATCAAAGCGGATTATGTTTTAAGAAATAAAATCGATATTCAATTTCAAAAAGCGTGTGTGCGCTTTCTTGTGAGTGTGAGTGAAACACTTGCATTTGTCCTTCTAATTTAGTGAGTGAAGCAAGATTAGAGTGCAAATAATGTATCCAAAATAAGGGAGTGAGCCTTGGTTTTTGTAGGGAAAAGAAAGACTTGGTTAGTGAAGCCAAGCCATTCTGATCCACAATCCATCAAAAATTGAACCAAGAATCAAATTGTTGGAGGGTGAATTCTGTGACATTGAAAGTGTGACCTGTTAGATTAAAGGGAGAAACATGGCTACCACACAAAGGACCATAATACTGAAGATTGGTCATCATTAAACCCTCAGTCTAGGCCCCAACTTGGTGTGCGTTATCTGATTTTCAGGTTTGAGGGTATGTTATGAGCAAATGTGTTGCAAAGGTTGAATTAATAAAAAAATAAATTAAATGTGAGATTATTTATAATTAGTGGGAGTGGTTATTTTCTGGGTACCTTTGTTTGCAGGCAAATTTGAACTCTGCTAATTAATTAAAAATAATCTTTGAGATGACTTGTAAAGAATCAAGTAATATATTTACTGGAATTAGAATTCAAGAAGAAAAGCTGTTAGGTTGCTTGATTATATATTTCTGTAAGTATGAAATTACAAGGATAGTATACCCCACTTCGAGAGGAGGCTCTCTCCCAGGTGAGCGAGCTCAATAACAACTTTTTGATGCCCAATACAATGCATGCATCAGGTATTTAAACAAAACAAGAATAACAACCTGCTGACATCACTAACAATTTAATGACATCATAATACAGCCAAAATATTAATTAATTAATTCTTTAATTCTTAGCTGCTCTCTTCCTTGTATATGTGAATAGGACCGGCGGTTTATTGGGCTGGCCCAATTGAGTCCTTGCATTACCTCCCCCCAAAAAGCCACCTTGTCCACAAGGTGAAAGTCAGGAAAGCGAAGATCCAGTGAAGCATAGTCCTCCCAGGTGGCCTCAAATTTCAGAAGGCCCTTCCATTTGACAAGCACTTCCGCTGTTATAGCTCCTCCAATAGAAGCATTACGAACCCCCAAAATCTCCTCTGGTTCAGCTACCATAATTATATCCTCCGTAAGCTGGGCAGGAATAGTAGGGCACATCGTTGCAGAACCCACGGCCTTCTTGAGTTGGGAGATGTGGAAGACCGGGTGTATCTTGGCTTCTGGAGGTAAGGATAACTTATAGGCAACCTTACCGATTCTCTCCAATACTTCAAAGGGCCCGAAGTAACGAGCAGCAAGCTTTTCATGTAGCCTAGTAACTACAAATTTTTGGCGGTAGGGTTGCAATTTCAGAAACACCAAGTCCCCTACCGCAAACTCCATATCTCTCCTTTTAACATCAGCCTGGTGTTTCATGATTTGCTGAGCCCGAAGTAACTGAGCCTTCAAATCATCGAGTATGGCATCCCGTTCTTGCAACTGCTCCTCAAGGAATGAATTTGCAGTGCTACCCTGCTCAAAACGGATCAAGGTAGGGGGGTCTCGTCCATATAAGGCTTTAAAAGGCGTACACGATATAGAGTTGTGATGGGAAGTATTATACCAGTATTCTGCCCAGTCCAACCACTTACTCCAACTTTTAGGTTTCTCTCCAATGAACTTCACTTTGTCCATCCGTTTGTGGGTGGTAAGCTGTGCTCCTTTTTAAGTAAGTACCTTGAAGGCGAAATAACCCCTGCTAGAAGTGACTCATAAAAATTTTATCGCGATTTGAGACGATAGTGGAAGGAAAGCCATGTAATCTGACCACCCTGTGAATGAACGCTGCTGCCACTCCTTAGGCCGTAAACGGATGCTTTAGAGGAATGAAATGGGCATATTTAGTCAGGCGATCCACTACCACCAATATCGTGTCGTAACCCTGAGATTTTGGCAGTTTCTCAATGAAGTCCATAGTCAAATCTTCCCAAACCTGAGATGGGATGGGTACAGGTTGCAGTAGTCCCGCGGGACTAAGGGTCAAGTGTTTGTTGCGTTGGCAGACAATACAAGAAGATACGTATTTGGATACACAACGCCGCATCCCCGGCCAATACCATTCCCTAGCCAAACGCTGATAAGTTTTAAAATCTCCCGAGTGACCACCTATGGTTGAATCATGGTACTCCGCCAACAATCTGGTGACCGAGTTCGAATCGCCTGGAATGGCCATCCTGCCTTTGTATTTAAGAATCCCATGTTCAATACTATAGCCTTTAGGCACTGGTTCCCCTTGTTGAATGACGTGAACCAATTGCTGAATAAATGGATCCGCGTGTATTTGCTGTTGGAATTCCTCCCATTTGATTCCGCCAGCTGAGATTAGAGTGCTGCACTCCATATCGGAATGTTCCTTACGAGACAACGCATTAGCCACCTTATTAAGAGCCCCCGGCTTGTACTGAATTTCGAATTCATAACCCAATAATTTACTCATCCATCTTTGATACTTCGATCCCACTTCCTTCTGAGCCATGAGAAACCTTAGACTTTGTTGATCCGTACGTATAATGAATTTCCGACCCAGAAGATACTGGCGCCATTTCATCACCGAAAGGACAATTGCCATCAACTCCTTTTCGTACACGGATTTTTGCCGAGCTCGCTGCCCCAATACCTTGCTGAAGAAGACTAAGGGATGTTCTGATTGCATAAGCACCGCACCTACCCCAAACCTAGATGCATCTGCTTCAATAATAAACATTTGATTGAAATCTGGCATAGCCAGAACAGGAACCTGAGTCATAGCTTGCTTCAATGTTGTAAAGGCTTGGGTGGCCTCTTCTCTCCATTCGAATTGGTCTTTCTTGAGTTGTGCAGTTAGAGGAGCTGCTATGGTGGCATAGCCCTTCACAAATTTGCGATAATGGCCCGTTAAACCCAAAAATCCACGGAGTTCCCGATGTTTGTAGGAACAGGCCAAGAAGTAACTGCTGAAATTTTCGATTGATCTACCGCCACCCCGGATTGTGAAATAACATGCCCCAGATATAGGGATGCAAACGGGGCGGGGCGGGGCGGGTATTGAAATTACCCATTTTCCCCGCCCCACCACCCGTCAAATATTTTGAGGCGGGGCGGGTATCACCTAAAACCCATCACCATCCCCATCCCCATCCCCGTGGTGGGTATGAATTCTATACCCGTACTCGCCCCATGACCTATCAAACCGGGACCCATCCCCTCCTCGATGGGGCGAGGATGGGGCAGGTCTCCTATTAGACCCGCCCCGCCTGCATCCCTACCCAGATACGCCACCTCCTCTATTTGCCCCTTTACATTTACGTCTGTCTCCTCTCCATACTCATCATCCTGTGAGATCAGCACGCTAAGCTCCTTTCGACGACACTTATGGCCGATAAACCATTTCTCGTCGCACCTAAAGCATAAACCCCTCTCTCTCTTCTGTTGGACCTCCCGTTCCGTGAGTCTCCTTATTTCTCCAGGTTTTTGGTTTATGTTTGTGGTAGTGAAGGTTTTGCTTTGGGGTGTGATTTGATTCTAGGTAGCAGTAGGGAAACTCGTGGAGTATGAAGATGATGGAAAGGTATTTAGGGTCTTTGGGTTATATTTTGTGAAAGGGGCAGTTTGGGTTTGGGCTGAATATTTGCGAGTAGGCCCAATTCTTAGTTTCTCTTCCACTTTAGCCGCCAAGTCCATTGCCTGGTCCAAGGTAATTGGGCCTAGCAATCCTACCTCGGCCCATATTTCCTCCTTAAGGCCATTTATAAATTGTCCCATGGCAATTTCTTCAGGTACCCCTTCTAGAGGAGCCAAGAGTTCAATAAACCTTCTGCGATAATCATCCACCTCTCCTACCTGGCGGTTGTTCAGCCATTGCTCCTGGAGTGTACCGGTGGAGGTAGATCGGAACTTCCTCAGAATTAGTCCCTTCATTTCGCCCCAAGTGGTCATAGGATGACGCTTGTGCTCCCATTGATACCAAAATAGCGCGTCACCCTCCAGTGCCACCACCGCAGCCTCCAGCTTGTCCTCCTCTGAGAGCTGATAAAACTTAAAGAAACGTTCGGCACGGAGGATCCATCCATTTGGGTTCTCACCATTAAAGGCGGGCATGTCCAGCCTCTTAAACCTCCAGTTAGCGCTGTTGCCGTGGCTCAAACCCATACCCCCTTCTTCATGAATACGAGATTGATTTGGCGAACCCCGAGGTTGTGCCCTAGCATCTGATTCCCCTGACTCACCTTCGAGACGCGAGCGAAGGGCTCCCAACGAGTCACGTACCTCTCGCTGAAAACGCTCCTGGTCCTCGCGGTTGTGCGCCACCTTCCCATCCAACTGCAGCGAAAAGACAACCAGTTCTCGCCGGAGATGTTCAAATAGCTGTTGTTGCTGCTCGACGCGTGAATTAACGAGGGCATTTGCGATCTCCTCAGCCACGATCGAGCGCATCTCCGTCATACCCTGTTCCAGTTGTTCGACTCTTTGCGTCACCGTTGATGGAGCCATCGCCGCTGTTCACTGATCGAACGATGCTCCGATACCAGGTTTGTGAAGAATCAAGTAATATATTTACTGGAATTAGAATTTAAGAAGCAAAACTGCACAGATCACATTAAGCTAATAACCACACAAGTATCTTGTGGAAAATGGGGCTATATACTGTAAAAATGAGAGATTTAATAGGTAGAGTACATTTTTGTCAAGATGGAGATGCCAATCTAGCCAAGGGCCCAATGGCGAGAGAATTAATATAGGTACAGGGTTCTTCATAGTTTCCAATGTTACGCCGGTCTACGAAATTATCGCTTTTGTCGGGACCACCAATGATGGCACCGGTAAGCTCATTAGGGTTTGGAGCATCTTTAGTAAAAAAGTCTATAAAAGTTCTTGCACAAGTCACCACCTCAGTCAGTGGCAATAAAGGGTTTGACGCTCCCCTGTGATGCGGTTTTTTTGGAAATTTTTTTCCAAAACCTACCATGTATGATCTCTGCTGGGGGTTGTTTCCCAAAATATAATCCATCTGCCATTCCCGTAACAGTATATGTTAGTATAACAAGAATTGTTGGTGTGATAATGAAGCTGGAAAATGTTAGATTCAAGCTTATTAATTTGTGTACCTGTTGTTTAGCAAAGCTCCCAATTGTACACAAATCATTTTCCATTGCGGGCTATTTAGAGTCGCTAGAAAACAGAAATCACACAACCAAGTCCAAAACCATAAAGTTCATCAAAAATAATAAGATAAACCGCCGGTCTCCCGAGAGATCGTCTCTTTGAGAGATGTCTCTCAAGCCCGGCCAGTACATTGAATTTTAATGTCCACTTACTGTATTCTTGATGCCTGGTTACATATCCTTGATGCCTACTTATAATAATGTCCACCGAAAAAGTACTTAAAATGCCTACTTACAATATGTTTAATGTCTACTTACAATATACTTAATGTTCATTGAGTAAGTACTTAAGTACTTACGATGTTCTAAATGTTTACTTACAATATTCTTAATGTCTACTAAAAATTTTACTCTATATTTTTCTTTTTGGATCAATTTAATTAGAGATGGTCTCTCAAAAAGACCGTTTCTCACAAGAATTTAAGCTTTAAAATTTAAGACTAAATTGGCAAATTTTAGGAAAAATTATCTAGAATAATCCAATGTTTTCATGATTTTCCTACAATAGTCCTACTTATTGATTAATCATAAATAATCTCAATTTTAAAGGGTATTTTCCTAAAGTGAACCCGGTAACCAAATGACTTGTTATAGCAAGTTTTATATTTTTTAAAAAAGATAAATTAAAATAAAATATCGAAAAAAATGTTAAAAAATGTTGAAAAAAAATTCTAATTCTTTTTAATTATTGAAAATTTTTTACGTAAATTTTTAAAAATTTTCTCTAATTTTAAATTAATTTTAATTTTAATTTTTTTTGTTGAATTGCTTACTATAGCAGGTCATTGGATTATCCAAGTTTACTTTAGGCAAATACCCCTAAAATTGGGATTATTCATGGTTAATCAATATGTGGGATTATTATAGAAAAATCATAAAAATGTTAAATTATTTTAGGTAATTTTTCCAAAATTTTGTGCACATCACTTTTTTTTTTAATTTTTATTTAGAGTTATTTTTTCTTTTTATTTTTAGATGTATCATTTCTATTATTAAAATTTTTTACGAAAATTTCACGTAGTAAGTATGAGATATTGATTTTTCCTCGTAGTAGACAAATTATTTTAAAATCCGCACGGTATCTTTAAGGTTTATAAAAACTCTGATCGTTTTTCAAAAAAAAGTGTTTGACATTTGTTAATCAAAATAGGATGCTCAAGTTTAGAAATAGTGACCCTTTTGCTGAGGAGTGTTCTAAGATTTTACCCTAATTTCTTAAATTTAATAAAAAATTATAAAAAACTATCTAATGTATATATTTTTTTTCAAAAAACTATCTTATGTAAATTTTTTTTGCAAAAGATTACCTAATATAATATAAACATTTATGGATGACTACCGGTTAATGTTTTTCTTATGTTGACCGTTAATATATTACTTTGACGAGCAAGTAGAGTCACATGATCTATTTAAATTAATTCACCATTTCTTCCCATTCTCAACCCTCACACTCATTTAAAGGTTTTTTCTTTATCTCCTTCCTTATAATTTTGGAAGATTTCAGCAGTTTTAACTAAAACCCAGATCAAGATTTGGGTGATTTTCTTGTTTCTGCTTCGAAAAATTTAAAATTTTAGGTATTTTTCAATTCTGCAGGTGTTTTTTGAGGTGGGTTCTCATAAAGTTGGAATCTTTCAGCAGTTTCAGTTAAAGCCCAGATCATGAATTGGGTGATTTTTCTGTTTATGCTTCTGAAATAGACAATTTTAGGTATTTTTCTTATTGGCCTCCAGTGGGTTTTTCCGTTTACTGCTTTTTGCTTGATGTTTGTATTGTGGTATGGCTTAAATTTGAAAAATATTTTGGGAATTGGTTTGGTGCTTTATTGTTGGATTGGGATTGTATTATTTCAGCCTTTTATTGTATCCTTAGCTTTTTTAGATCATATGTTATGCTGCTGTAATTAAGTATGAGTGTTCTTCTGAAACTTATTACTTGAGTTGATTAGTATTCGATTTTTTTTAGGAGTGATTCTCATTGGGTTGTTCTTCTTATACTTAGGTTTGAGGAGCTGATTTCTAGGTATACTGAGGAAGGAGACGACATCCTTCCTCAAATGATCTGTGGACAGCAGCCATGATACGTTCCTTCCCTCTCCATGCTTGTTTGTATGATAAAGCGATTCCATGTACCCGATGAATCTCTTCTAGTATCTCAGAGATGAAATGAGAGGAAGGAGGAAGGGGGGGGTCAAAATAATATGTTAACGGTCAACATACGAAAAACGTTAACCGGTAGTAATTCGTAAACGTTTATGTTACATTAGGTAGATTTTTGAAAAAAAATTAACATATGGTAGAAAAAATACCTATACATTAGATCAAGGATGCCCAAGTTCAACCCAATATTGAATGGCTACTTTTGAAGGATTTCGCTCTCGTTACATCGGTACCTATAAATCTTTTCAAAGGTTTGCAAGAATTCCAAGTGTTTTAGCAACCCAGATTTCGAAAAAAATTTGATGATGAACTACGAAAATAATCTATTACTCAATAAATATGGATTGATGTGATAGTAGAAATTGCTGATGATTGGGAAAAAATAGCTAGAGTTTGTATTTTACGGTAGCTCTTGCCATGAATTTAAAGGGATAAGTTACATTTTTGATAGCCCAGGAGCGAAAAACAATGAATGTCAAAACGTTTTTTTCTTTATCAAAAAAGTCATGGAGATTCTTAATTGGCAAACCTCGGAATTACTACCTAGATTTTTAAAAATAATTGTCAATCGTTTAAAAAATCTAAAACCTCAAAATTACCACGTGATTTTTTTTATAATAGAAAATACATTTGTTATATATACAAGTGATCTTCTCACTAAAATTTATCTATTTTACTATTCCTTCGGTGAACTTTAACTTCTTTAACTTTTTTATTCTTCCTATTTATTCTTTACAAATTTTCAAGAATAATGTATAAGTGTCGATATCCTTAAATATACATTATTAATAAGCATCATAAAAAATTATAGAAAGTTGTATAATAAAAAAATTGTATATAAAGATGAATCCGATAATATCTCATATTAATATATTTTATCTATTACGTATCTTTTAAAATTTTATTAAATTTATGTTTCCAAAATGGAATAATTTAAATGTAAAAAAACAAGGGGAATTATTTACAAAGTTATCTTTTATTACAAACTAAACTAATTTTTCTCATAAAATCTACTCTCATCAAATATGTAACCCATATATATTAGACTTGTCACCGATCCTATTTTGTAGGTTGATTTTTAGTTTTCCTAAACATTCTTCTCGATCAAATATAAGAAAAACGATAGCATTATGTCACTTATCACAATATGAAGTAAATAATTTGGACTTATTAATCCAAATAAAATAGAGTACTTGAAAAAAAAATAGAGTGAATAGTAGGGGAATCACGTGATTATCTCCAATGTTAAATTTTCTATCTCACTTCAATATTAGTCGACTCTCCCTTCATTTTGATTGATTAATCTGATAGAGTATACTCCTTTTATTTATTGTAGGTGTTTTATTTATTTTTGAGACACTATTTATCTATTATTTTTAAATTGTATTTTATTAATAATTAATTAAGTTAAAACATAGTCATGTAGGATCTTATTTGATTTGTTTTGATGTAAAGATTATTAATATCAATTTTTTTATAATTTTTAATTATACATAACTCGATGTATTAAGGATCGAATAAGTGCATTGTATAGAGTTCATAAAGTAAATGGGACACTTAAGATGAATAGGAGGGAATATAATATATCCTAGGGCTTTAACTATTAGCTTAAACTTTTAGTTGAGTTGATTTCTTGACATGGTATCAGAGCTAATATGACAAGGGGTAACGGGTTCAAATATCAACCACTACTCGTTTAAAGTGAAATATTTAGCACCAAGTATGAGAAGGGTATGTGTTACATTCACACTTCTTACTCAAAATGCTCTCTTGTGAGAGGACGTGTTAGAATATATAATATATTCTAGAGCCTCAACCACCACTCATTTAAAGTGAAATACTTATTTTAAAATTTAATATCTAGAAAAGTACAACTTGTTGAAAAAAAATTATAAAAAAACATATTTAATTCAAAAGTTCCTAAATTTTTATAGGATATGCTCAAGGTATATAATTATTAAGGACTAGTTTACTTGTTGGAAGTGTAAGGCAACAATATTGTAAATGGTATTAAATAAAGGGAAAGAAATGTGTGAATGAGTTAAAGAAACTAACGAGATTTAAAATTTATTTATTGACTTATTTTCAGTTTGACATTAGCATTTTAAATATAAATTCATCAATCTAGTCATGACCCACTACATTTTGAATAGATTTTTCAAATTTTGATTATAGATTTCTTCATTGTAACCCTAAAATTGTAAAATCGGTATATTAATCCTTTTTTATGTAAAAAATTTCTACGAAAAAAAAAATCCTTGACCAAATGGGATGACTCAAATTTGTCTTGAGCCCGATACAACCCGACCTAAAATAAACCAAATTATTCGATATATTGACATGTCTAATGGGGGACCATATCCATAAAAAAGATGTAATAAATTAATAGAATAGAAAAAATAAAAATTATAGCAAACTGAAAGGTACATAACAAGAGTAATGGTGACTTAAGTAGATTGGTGAAGCAATCAAAAAGATGTAGTAGGTATTAGATATTCTCCATTCATGTGTGCCGTGTGTGGTTTTACATTTGCAGCTGATAACAAATCAATTAGTCAATCACAGGTGGTTGAACTCTGGAAACGAAAGATTGGTTAACCACGGCTATCATTAGGAGTATTTATTAACATCGTAAATTCTGACCACCGTTAAACACCACTACTACGGTACATCAACTTTCTTTGGCATCCACCTTCACCAATTCCGCCATCTACAAGTCTACAACCGCCACTTTCTTTGGCGTGAACATGAACAAAAGCCTTGCGTATTCACAAGACCACGCTTATGTAAGGTGGACTTGCTATTGCTAATTGGAAAAAAAGAAAAAAAAAACAAAAACGAACAATCCTCACATAAAAATAAGAAACCAAATATATAGAGCAAATCGGCAAGCAATATTCAGTCCAAACAAAAAACGGGTTGTTCAAAACAAAGGGGTCTTAGACCACCTATCATTTACACAACACTTTAATTACTACTATAACATACGCACAGCACAACACATTTGATCTGCTCAGGATAGCAAGCAATTGGATTTTGATTTACCTTCTCATGATCGGATCGTGCAACTTAAAAAAGATATATAGATTCCCTTGATGTTCCCAATATCCCTGAAATCATAAGCTAAACATGTCCAAGCATAACTCCATCAATTCCCGAAATTTGAGTTGACAAGGAGCTCTTCTGCATCCATTTGATCAACAATGTACTCTTGTGTTAATTGAAAGAATAATTGGATTGTCGAGTCTATTCAACTACGAATTCTAGAATATAACACGCCAACAACTCCATCTTTAGAGTTGTGGCTGCATCTCTGAAGTCCTAGCAACGAAGGATTCTTTAAAATCCTCAACTAAGGTAAAAGAATGCCGTAACTTATACTTCAACAACCTGGATCCTCCTCTCTCTAAGGAATCACATTGCAATCACTCAAAAACTGGTCCTCTCTGTTTAAAAACTTAAGCCATAAACTTCTGTATTTTGGAATTCCTAGTTCAAGCCAAGGTTTCATGTTTCCATTATAATGCAACACTGCAAAATCCTTAACCGAATGTATATCAAGACCATATTCATGACCCAAACCTGAGAGAACCCATGTATCATCAAGAGGATAGACGAGATCCTGAAATGTAAGCAAACTAGCCCTAGATGCAGCGGCTTCATGCAGCCTGCCTTCCATATTAAGCTGTAAAGTATTAAATAAAACAAGGTTAGCTTAATAATGATGAAAAATCCCTTTGTTATGAACTGACTAATTCCTGAAAACAGTAATTTGGAAATGAAATAATAAAGGACAAAAAAGAGAAATTATTTTATAAAATTGATGATTTAAGAAAGATTACAGTCCTTAAAGTAATGAAAGAAAAAATAGATCAAGCTATTCGAGACAATTGAAATCTTCTAATGAGTATAAACCCACCCACTATGTGTTTAACAATTTTCATGATATCTCCTAGCTCCCCAATCCCCCCTATTTATAACAAAACTACCTCTTAATATCAACTTAATTGCTAAGATACCACTAACATAGTAATTACCTACATTACCCCTTTGTAAACCAATTATTCCCAATATGCCACCACAAATAAAGGTCGGGACTCTGGTGGATTCTGCACACCAGACATTATGCACCTTGCTTGCTTTATTTTAGACATTAAAACATGTTAGTAAATGAGACTTTTAGTGTCCCACATTTAATTATATTATCATTAAGTTTAGATCAATTAGAGTACATGGATTATCATAAGATTAATTACAGTACATGAATAGTTAAGAGTTATGAGTAGATGAAAGGCCAAAGATTGTGACTCTTAAATAGTTGCAATTATTGTTTTGCATTTTTCTTCCGTTATATAAAGGGTGTTTTGTACACATTTTCAAGTCAGAAAACAAGTAAATATCTTTCTCACTTTATCTCTTCTAGTTTATTTCATAGTTTTTCTTTACTTTCCCCCAACAATTCCCAAAAATTGGAATCAAGAGCCATAGTATCTAGGCATAAGTTCCGCATATATCCACAAATATAAAACACAAAACCCCCAAACACATGGCTTCTTCATCTTCTACAAATCAGACCTCAACCATATTATAAATTTCATGTTCAAAGGAGAAAATTATGATTTTCGGAGTGTCAAGACCATTTTAAGAGCCAAAGATTTATGGGAAGTAGTAGAAAACAATTCTAAGGTCGAAGCCACATTTTCTCAGGTTCCTAGTGGAACACCGCCAAAACAGGAAACTTCGTCCAAGGAGGAGATCATCAAAGACCAATGTGTTATGCATATTCTTCAGAACGGTTTAACGAATACACCATTTTTCAAAGAATAGTTACTACAACTTCATCTAAAGAAGTATGGGATAATTTGCAGAAAGAGTTTTAAGTAGACTGATCAAGACCATCAGACTCCAAAACTTGAGAAGAGATTTTGGAAATCGAGCATGGAGTTTAAAGAAAACATCAATAGTTACTACGCTAGAGTCACAGATGTAGTTAATCAAATGAAGATGTATGGAGATGAGATAAAAGAAAAAGATGGTGTTAATAAGATTCTTAGCACTGTGACAGAAGCATATGATAGTGCAACCGGTGTGATAGAAAGTACAAATGACTATCAACTCCAACAATATTAGAGATGGTAGACATAATGAAAGCACAAGAAGAAAGACTAAATAAAAGATCAAAGACAAGTCTGGAAGGAGCATTTCAGACTAGTCACGAAAACAAGAATGACAAGTAGAAAGTCAGAAACATTTCCGATAACAATTCTGCCAAAGGAGGAAATACAACAGAGAATCAAAGTTCTCCCAAACTAAAGAAAATTAGAAGTGATAGAGGTACATAGCATACCTCAATGCAATCCAACAAGATCTATGAAGATGATGGTGTTGATCACCAACTCACAGTTGGTTACACGTCGCAGCAGAATGGAGTTTCAGAAAGGAAAAATCGCACAATGATGAAAATGGCAAAATGAACGCTCGCGAAAAAGGGACATCCGAAGAAATTTTGAGCAGAAGTTGTTTTCACTTTGGTGTATTTTCAGAAGTTGATGAGATTGAAGACTTATGCCACATAGCAATCATTTAACACACAGATTTTCATGAAGCAGTTCAGTATTCGAAGTGGAAAGTTGCCATAGAAGTAGAGATTCGAATCATTGAGAAGAATGAGACGTGGGAGCTAGTTGAGAAGCTATCGCATAAGAAAGACATTGGAGTTAAGTGGATCAACAAGATCAAGATTAATCTGGATGTTCTGTTTCGAAGTATAAAGCAAGACTTATAGTCAAAGTTTATTCTCAGCAGTTCGACATAGATTAAAATGAGACATTTGCACCTATCTAAAGGCATGACATAATTTGAGCAATCTTAGATCTAGTTGCCTCAAAAGGATGGAAGGTACATCAAATGGATGTAAAGTCAGCATTCCTTAATGGACATCTAGAAGAAGAGATCTATGTTCAGTAACCCCAAGGATTTAAAGCAAAAGGGCAAGGTGACGAAGAATTGAAGCTGAAGAAAGCATTAAACGGTCTAAAACACGCTCCAAGAGCCTAGTACAACATAATCGATGATTACTTCACTCAATAAGGGTTTGAGAAAACTCTAAGTGAGCATACCCTATATGTGAAGAAACACAAGAATGCAGTTATACTAATTCTTTCTTTATATGTGGATAATCTAATTATTAATGGATTACATTAGGAATTGATTTCAGATTTCAAGAAGAAAACGATGCAAGAATTTGAAATGACTGGTCTTGAAATTCTTAATTATTTTATCAGAATCGAAGTTCATCGAACTTCCAAAGGAATATTCATTTTCCAGAAGAAATACGCAGAAGGCTTACAGAAGAAGTTCATGCAAGAGAATTATAATTCTATCACAATTCCACTTCAAGCAAATGAAAAGTTGTGCAAGGATGATAGACAAGAGAAAGCATATGAGATAATCTATAGAAGTATGGTAGGTAGCTTACTTTATCTTACTGCAACAAGGCCATACATAATATTGTAGCAAGTTACTTGTCAAGATTCATTCCAAGCCATACCCAACTTCATCTAGGAGCAGCAAAGAGACTCTTAAGATATGTAAAGGGTACATTAGGCTATGGTGTTCAGTGTCAAGCCATGTCTTTTAGACCAAGAGTAGTTGGTTTGACGGACAGTGATTAGGCAGAGTTTCTCGATGATATGAAGGGCACCTCAGGTTACAATTTTACACTAGGAAATGGAGTATTTTCTTGGTCATCTCAGAAGCAAGGTACTATAACCCAATTTACAACAAAAGCAAAATACATTGCAACTTGTGTAATCAGGCAATATGGATAAAGAAAATTATGTCTGATATTGGCGAAGTTCAAGGAGGAGTTATCGCCATTCATTGTGATAGTGATTCTGCGATAGCAATTTTTAAGAATCCTATCTTTCATCGAAAGACAAAGCATATCATGGTCAAGTATCATGTTGTCAAAGAAGCTTAGAGTAATTGAAGTCAAGCTGGTTGAGATTGATGGAGAAGATCGTTAGCAAACATTTTCAACTAAACTGCTTTTAAAGGTAGATTTAAGAAACTCAGAGGCTTACATGGAATGAAGACCAAAAGTCTCAAGGAGTGTTCGTAAATGAGACTTTTAATCTCCCACATTTGATGATTTCATCATTAAGTCTAGATTAATTAGAGTACATAAATCATCATTAAGACTAGATTAATTAGAGTACATAAATACTCGGGATTTATGAGTAGATGAAAGGCCAAAGGTCGTGACTCTTCAATAGCTACAATTATCATTTGGCATCTTTCTTCCTTATACAAAGGGTGCTTTGTACTCATTTTCAATTAAGAAAGCAAGTAAACATCTTTCTCACTTTATCTCTTCTAGTTTATTTCATAGTTTTCTCTACTTTCCCCCAATAAGTCCCAACAAAATTGTAAATCATATTGCTAAAAAGCATACTCCTATTTGATAAAGCTCAAACACAACAAGAAGGGTGAAACCGTGAAAAGAAATTACAACTCACCTGTTGGACTATTCTTCTGAATTTTTGGCTAAGATTAAGCTCCCGCCACCTTGCCAGGTTTATCACATTCAATCCGGACATCCAGGCACAAGAGTTTTGATTGAAATAGATTCTTCCCAGATAATGTTCCAGCTGACCCAACCTTACTGCACAATGCTCAGATGCACCATTGACCATCTTTCCCATGTTGAGTCTCCATAATGCTGACAAGTCTTGCTGTACAACAACATCATCATCCAGAACAACAATTTTGTCCAAAGTCTTGAAAATTTCTGGTAGGAAATAGTGTGAGTGGGAAAACAGGGAAATATATTCCGTCTTATAATGCATCTTTGGAAGCTTATGAGCAGTTTGAAAGGTAACACGAAATTCCTCAGGTAGGGATAAATCGGATATCATACTGTACTCTTCAATATTCAACACTTGAATTGCGGCTTTCTTGAATGTGTTACTAGAGAACCATAATTTCATTGCATAGAAATTTTGTCCGTCTGTCAAGACATGAAAAACCAGCTTCTTACTTTCCTGAAAAAAAACTCGTCATCAACAACTAAACAAGTGAAAAGATAAAAAGGTAGAATATAAATGGTAAAAAAGTGCAGCAGAAAAGAACATACTTTAGCGTGCAAAACAGTAGAATTAATAGCAACAGAAGATGCTAATATGTTGTTGGAGAAGATAACATAATGGTACAATTCTGGATCTACAAACTTCTCTGTCAACGAATCTTCCAAATCCACAGAGGATGTGTGGAAATGCTCAACAGTTAATCTCATGGACAGGCAATGTAGAGATTTTGGCATGGTTTGGACAGCAAGTTGATAAAGAAAGGCACTTTGCTTGGTGTGGAAATTAGCTTCATCCTCAGTTAGATCAAGAAGTTGCCTGAATTTCTTGTCCACATTGTTGCAATCCACAGGTACAGATTTGGCTCTAGCTATTGTAGCTTCCATTTTCACCAGCTTATCCTCAACACTGTTCACAACAGAATACAAAATTTTAACTTCACTTAAAAAGACCATCAAATCAATGCTTGTACAAAAAAAAAGATGATAAATACTAACAAACATATCAAATGCTGCAGATCTAACTCAGCAAACTAGATCAATACATAAACTCAAAAAGAAAATCAGCAGGTAACTAGAGCGTCTATTTTACTTATTTTCTCAAAAGCGTTGGTACTCTATCATTTAGATAAACTGGCTTCAACTGTCCCTTTCACATTGTAAAATAAGCTAAGCATAACAGAATAACACAAGCAAATAAAACCATATAAGCAGGTACTCTTCAAGTAAGAAAGTCATCCACCCAAAAACTTTCTTTTATTTGATATTATATCTTCGTCTTTCCTATCTTTGGTTTTTTGTCACTCATTATCTTCTATCTTTCCCTTCCTTCTTTATTCCTTAAGTTTTGGGGAGCAGAGAGGGGTACTTCATGAGAATTTGAGAATGGAAATAACATTTTACTAGGCTGGTAATTTTGAGATGGTTGATGACTCACTGAGGTGGAAGATCAGCATCTGTAGTAGCTTCACTCAACATACGTTCAAAATCTTGTATATTTTGCCTTAACTC
Organism: Amaranthus tricolor; assembly: GCF_026212465.1. NCBI lineage: Eukaryota > Viridiplantae > Streptophyta > Magnoliopsida > Caryophyllales > Amaranthaceae > Amaranthus > Amaranthus tricolor. The sequence goes on from NC_080061.1 coordinate 19,345,306, forward strand.
CTTGGACAACTTATCTTGTACAGGAAGTTTTGCGATGCTTGGGAAGTATGCACGAGCTAGAAATAGACGATCCTTCAACTTTTTCACCATGGAATCTATCATAGCTTCCTTGTATTCACGGCGCCAAAGACAATAGCTCCCAAATCTCAATTCACATGGCACTTCACTTTCATCACCATTTGATGGTTGTATCAAAACAGTATTGTTGACGTTGGCATTCTGCCAGAAATCAAAATAAACTTTGATGATTTTTCAGTGATCTCTACTCTATGAAGATAACTTCATCCAAGGAAAGAAATGACAAACTAAATAAATAAAACCACAAGAAAAACACTCAAAACATACATGTCTTTCTGAAGATGCTTTTTGAATATCAACATCGACAGGATGCCCTGTAAAAATTCAAGGATTCTTTATTTTCCATTAACATAAATAAGACTTTGATATAATAGTTAAGAAATGTCTAGATACCAGGGCTTCCTTTTAGTTGGAGAACTTGCACAGGAGCTTTAGTAAAGGATCCTTTTATTCCACTATGATCAGATCTTTCTGGAACTTGTGTACCAACATACTCCTGACACAAAATTGTAGTCAGTGACGACATTATACACAAACTACATATACATCAGCATAGTGACAAAAAACATTTCCAGGATGTACTTTTGATGTACTGATTAGTTGACATTCAACCCAAGTTGATCTCAAAATGAATTTACATGCTGGCAATAAAAGCACCTAGCTCCAGCTGACAGACAACAGTACTTTAACAAGTGGCAATTGTAGTTGGATTCTTCAATTATTCTTCACTAATAAATTACCCCATAGACTAAACCCAGGTTCCAGCAAAGATAATGTTTTAGAAATATACATTATTTTACTCGATAACTGACAAACATGACGGAAAGGCCAAAGACACACACATAAAGAAATTTAATTAATAAAACACGAAGTGGTCTAGGAAAAAGCAATTTGAAGATAAATTTGTAGACTGGAGAAATAAACAACGTATCTAGAGGGAGACACACCAACCGAACACCTTTAACCACCACAATGTTCATACCGAGTAAATTTACACCCCTTACATAATTTTCAGATAATATTGTAATGCAGAGATAGGACCACCTACACCACCAATTTCGGAAACATTACAAATTTTTGCAAAGAAAGAAAAACTGAAGTGTTTTGGCAAAATTCATACCTAATAAAAAAGCCATATTCAAAATCATGTACCTCCACATCATGTTAATTCTCTTAAGAGAAAATAAAAATTCAAGCACATCTATAAGAGCAGCTAGCTCTCGAAGGAATACAATGAAACAAAGATCAACTAGAATATCCAAACCTCTAGTACCCTTCAAAACAAAATACCTACAGGATTACACCACAAAGAAGGCAGTTGGCATTGCTTCAAATCTGCCATAACTGTAAAAACATGTACCAACTATAAATGATTCTCCTATGTGAATGATCAGCGGCAAGCATGATTCAGCAACACTACAAGGGGTCAGCAGCAAAGTTAGGAAAAAGGTTGTATGCAATGTTGACAGCAAAAGGCACCAGACAGTTGGTTAACAGAAGTCATGTCGATTCAGCGCTCTTGACCTGTTGAATTATCGTACATACTGGAAGGGTGACAAGCTCGAGTAGTGCGGTAGCAGCTGCTGCAGAGCTGTCCGTGACGATTCATTACCCAATGTCGGCCACTTGCACATAAACTGTGAACTGAATTAAATTGGCAAAACAAGCAGACTCTCCAAAGACTCTTTGTCAATATGGGATAATCAACGCCCGGCGCCGAGTGCATAAAACACAACTCTGCCAACTTGTTTAGGTTACTTAGGCTTTAACTATTAAGCCACTATATTCTATGTCGAATTAGTAGCTTTAGCCTGTAACGGGGAAATTATTGTCTTCCAAATTGTTAGTTTTATAGATAGATGTTAAGTATGTTGTATAACACAACCATGTTTGACTAATAGCATAGATGTTCTTCATTGAAAGCAGTGTTCATGAGCTAAGGTATTCAGAGTGATTGCAACTTAGTCTTTGTTCAGGAGATTGATAAAGAGTTATCATTTGATTGAAGAGCTTGTGAGGGAGAAAAGCCTACCTAACACCTACTATCCGTACGTACACACCCTAAACCAGGCAAACATCTTTCACTAAAGCACGTACAACTATTTGACTAATCCTATGCGAAAGGTGCCTATTTGATATCAGATCAAGGTCATGATATGTGGAAAAAACGTTGAAAAATAGGGCAAAAAATCGAAGAGCACCCTCATTTGTGTCTAACAGTTTTGTTGGAGTGTTTGAAGTAGGTTTTGAAAATTGGGACATGAAATTGCATTGGGACATGAAATTGCAAGGTAATAGTCAAGTTTTCTTCTTTCAATTACTAAAGATTAACGAAATTTGGTAGAATTACAAGCAATTGACATAGGGTTGCATGGAGTTCAAATCTTTTTATGCAAGTGTATCTCTATATTTGAGAAATTACGTTGCACTCCTGTTTTGATTTGTGAATTCATTTGTGCGTCAAAATAAGTGTTTATGGTGTAAAGTTGAAGCTTAAGGAGTCTAGCTTTTAGATTCAGTGTCAGATAATTGTTGCTAGTTAGGAGTATTGCATGAAAAAGTGTAGTTTTAAAGGCGCCGGTATTGTGTGCGGAAGTAACCACTGCTGCGCAAACTAGGGAATGAATTTTTGGTGGTGGCAGACTTGGCTAAGTGACCAGTAGTCGCAAAAGGTTGCATTTTTCATATTTCTGTTCAAATTGTAAACATTATTTAGGAATGGCAAGTGACCGTGGAAGATAGGTTGACACGCCAAAGCACCAAACTCGGGTTCTAGCTGCATTAAATGCAGCAATGGCGGATTTAATGGTTGCTTTAATGGCTCAATTACCATCTACCAATGACAGTCAATAGAATCTGGTGAATGAAGTGATACCTTCTAACAATGCTTAACCAATGGGTGGCTTTGAATTTTGAATACAAGAACTGTAAGATGGAACGTCATGATTCCAAATTTTGATGGAAATATGATTCAAAAGTATTTATTGAATTGCAGAGCTCCTTGGAAAATAATTTTGGGTTTCGCAATAATTTGAGGAGAAGCAAATTAAGTTTGCAAAATCGAAATTAATTAAAACAGCCTGGCTGAAAGGAAAGCAACAAAAATGTCAGGAATGAGGTAGGCAAAAAACCGATAATTAGGAGGTCTTGAAAAAGAAATTGGGTCAACTTATATACATCTAGACTACCACTAGAAACTTTTTGTCAAGTGGAGTCTTCTCCGGTAGGGTACAGGTCAGGTACAGACTATGTTAGGGATTTTCAAAAACTGGTCGTGGAATGTGATATCGATGAAAATACAGATATAAAGTTGGGCAGACAAATGTTTTGCTGGATAGGATTGAGCTTCTTTCGAATTTGGATTATAATATAGTAGATATGGTGTTGTAGCTAGGGAACAACACAAGAAAAAGACAAGCTTTTTTCTTAAGTGTTATTGATGCAGGTGACACCCGACTGAGTGTCCGAAAGCCAACCTTTCACAATGCATAAGTTGCACAAAATACAGTGACAACATCCATCCAAAACGATTATACTATTGTTCGGTGACACTAAGCAGCTAAAAGCAGTGTCAGACATGGATAAAGATGGTACCTATGAAGAGGATAAAGATAGTGGTCGTAATGTTTATAGTCCTTGTGATGATTATTGTGGACAGTTAAAAAAGTGATGAGAGTCTCATTTGCTTAAGATGCTAAAAACTAATAAATCAGGAAGAATCTATGGCAGCACCACTCAACGTAGGTACTAATCAAGCGCGAAAATTTTTCCAACCGAAACTTCGAGTGATGAGACTTGACAATAGATGTTGGGAGTCTGGTTAAATGTAACATCTAAGAATTGGTTGCAAAGATGGCACTTCCAAAGACTAAACATCCAAGACCGTACCCAATGACGTGTTTAGATGATCAAGGGGTGAGCCCGTTCGTAAGAAATGCTTGGTTACATTTTCTAAGGGTTTGCAATGTGTAATATGGGCACATGTAATCAAGTCTCGGGTAGAATGTGAAAAGCACATAACCCCAAAAGCGTAATGTGAAGCTACCCATATACATTAACTAGTTTGATGCTAACAATATACATAACCCCAAATACATTAATTAGTTTGATGCTCCCATATACATAACCCCAAAAGCGTAATGTGAAGCTACCAATTAGTTTCCCTGAAATTTCCCATGAACTTTCATCATCTACATAAAATAGGGAACTTGACATATGGCATCTAACTAAATAACCCATATGGGTATCACATCATGCAATTAACTAAATAACGCATATGGGTATCACATTAAGCTTTTGATGTTGAACGCATCTATTCAATGAGAGCAAAGTATTAGATGAAATTAATTGTATACTATTTATGATTGTGGTGTCAAGAAGGATTAAATTCCACTCCTTATATGCCTCTTCTAAAGGTGAAGCAACAACATGCAACTTTGTGTCTATGAATAATATCCAATGCAGATGATTAGAAGATGCAGTGCTAATGCATACAAGATGAGAATGAGGGGACCACATTAAGTCCTAATGCATATTGATGCTGGTAATTTTTTACTTCATGAATAATCTAGAATTGGAGAAATTTCTCTGAAAAACGGGGATAATTGATTTCATGAGCGAGTGAATAGGGATGTTTTTAACCCAAGCTAGAGAAGCCTGCCCGCCTAATAGACATATGTCGAGTAGCAAGCATGGTTCAACAAGGCTACAAGGTGTCATCTGAGAACAAAGTTGGTCACAATACTTTCAGTGAAGCCGGCAACAGACAATTGACGTACAGAAGTTACACCGATTGAGCACACATGACGACGATCATAGAGATTGACAAGCTAGACAGTGAAGCAGCAATGTATAGCAAATTGAACAGAGTCAGCAACGACTTATCTCCCAAGGTGCGTCAACTCGACACATAATTTAACTAAATCAAATTATCGCAACAGGCTCGTACACTATGCCACAGCTCGTCATCAATACTAGATGACTTGGCACCTAATGCTAAGCATTAACGTGAATAAAAAACAAATTTATAAACTCATTTAATTTACACAGGTTTTATTTACAAAGCAATAAATATTCTCTTCCAAACTATTACTATTACTATTACTATTACTATTACTATTACTATTACTATTACTATTACTATTACTATTACTATTACTATTACTATTACTATTACTATTATTAATAAAGGTTATGTATGATGTATTGACACAATGAGTATGAATAATTGAACGTTAGTTATGCTTTTTGGCACGACTAAAACTTGGTCTTTAACAAAGGTTCCGAGTGTTTCTCGAGAAATTATCTTCTGCTAAAGCACATAAAAGTAGTTAAGTAATCCCGGAGGAAGGTGCAAACTACATCATTTTCCTCTCAATTATAGAGGGAAACATCACTGAAACTCCCCCCATCCCAAAATTATAGCCCCATTTGTATTTTGTTGCTTTTTCAAGAATAATATTTTTTGTTAGTTTGTGATAGTATAATGAATGGTTTAAATAAGGAGAAAAAGAAAAAAAGTGAAATAAGTGATTGAAATTATGTTTTAATGGTAGGTAGAAGGTGGGGTTCATATCCCAAAAAGGAAATGTAGCTAAAATTTTGGAATAACTCAAAATGAAATATGTAGCTAAAATTATGGGATAGAGAGAGTATAAAGCAACAAATTAAAAACCGTGTTGTCCATCTTTAGTATGAAACAACCAAAATCAGTCGAGCATCTTCATATAAAGCAAAAAAATCCAAAGAACGGATTATTAATCACATACATACAAACAGAATTCGGAAACCAATTCAAAAATAAAATCATTAAGTTTTCCACTATTTGAAACACTACATAGCACTAGTACCAAAGCCTCGATCCCAATATCTCAAATTGTTAACCGCAAAATCCCTTTAATATGGAAATAATTCTAGTCATAAAAGTGGACCATTATAACTTTGAGCTTCATTCACTGAAAGTGAGGAACTGCACGGGTATAAAGAGAGGAAGACATGACCAAGGGTATATAAATTATGAAGAGAGCAAAATATGACAACTAATCAAAAAACAAAAACTAAGAACCTAAATCGACACACAAGCATTTGGATATGCTCATTGAAATGCAATCATAAACTAAAAAAAGGGACTAAAGCAATTTCTAATTGGAAGTGCAAGATGAGGCTTAACCATCAAAGCATATGCAATGAACCTTTGGTAGTGTAGGTGTCAATCTCCCCATGAGATCTTCAATATGTCTTGTTTGATCATGCTGCAAAACATAATACCAAATACTACATTACTTCAATCTAAGGTAAATTGCATATTCACATGAATGGTCAAAGTTAATACTACATTACTTCACTCTAATGTAGATTGCATATTCACGTGAAAGGTCAAAGTTAATACAGTGCACTGTCCTTGGTGCAACAAAAAAATAAATACAAGGGACACTTGTTTAGTATAATCCATGAAAAGAGAGGTATAGTATAACCAATCATGCAATCTTCATGTATGGCTACAGTTACGTTCAATATTGTATCACAAAATGACAAACAACACACTCAACTTCACTGTATATAGTTCTTCCAAAACAAATTAAAAAAACACCCAAATTAATATTGCAATGTTCACCAAGTTTAGGAAGGAGTTAGACCTTCAGATCAGAAAATCGCACAATTAAACTAGTATGAACAAAAAAATGAAAACACAGAAAACAAAGTATGAGTATGGTGGTTGATTTTCTAAACTACTGTCAAAACACTTAAAAGGTCACAAGCTACCATTTGGGAGGAAAGAACCCTACAAGAGAAAGAAACAAAATCTGAATGCCTTGCAAAACTGACTTCCTCCCTTATTTATGCTAATTTACTTTTTCCACACTTTCCAGCTTTTCGCTACAGAGAAAGTATTTTGTGTTGCACTACTAACAAACTAACAGAATCAATAAATTACTGTATCGGATAAATCTTTTTTATCGTTCTTCCTTCCTTTGCAAAAGCGTTGAGTATATGTGGTTGGTTCTTAGCTCATTATCAATTCAGACTACAGCTAGGAATGAAATTGATTATCAATGTAGATTAAATGGAAGTTTACAAGAAAAACAGACATAATGTATGAAGGCCATAGTTGGCAAATAGACATTTACTAGAACCGATTGTAATATGAAGGAACTTATTTAAGCAACTTTTAGATGATTAGTTGTTTGAAAACATAAACTAATAGTTGGTTTCTGGTAGTCTTGTAACTAGCTAATAGTGTTGAAGGCAATAAAGTACTTCTAAATCATTGCCATCTAAAATAATTCAGTACACCAAGCTTCAACAGCACTATACCCTCATGGAAAGGGGCTCAATTACATCCCAGCAGGGAAAAGTTAATCAGAAGTACTACTCAACACTTATATCTGACCATTAATGACATTCTGGTTTCTAATGTAAAAGTTGATCCCCTCAATTATTTGGTGTCCATTGGATGTTTAAACTAATTTTGAAAGAAATGAGAGAACAAAGAACCATTTCCAATGAGCTTCTTAACCAATAAATCTTAAACTTATCTTGGGATGGTCAAACAGCTAAACATTCAAATCAATTTCACGCTCTTGGATAATCTCTTTCCAATTTCCTGTAAAAGATTGTAGAAGACCTTTCTAACAAGCAACTTCTAATAAACTCCAATTTTCCAAATACAAATATATCATGGTTATAAGAAATGTTTCTGTCATATGAAAAAGAAAAGCAGTTCTACTAAGGTAATCTGTTAAACTAAACAACCTGGTCCAACAGTAGTCAGGGTCTCAGGGATGTAATGCTTAAACCACAGCAAGTAGATCTTGAAATCAAACAGGTAAAATTAAAATTTATCCACTCCAGTGATTAACTTGGCTAAGATGGATATGTAGAAGAACTCTAGGTGGTTAAAAATTGATGAAATAAGAATGAGAAAGCCCAAAACAGCATTGGAACGTTTTCATATCAACCAATCATGTTGAAACAAGTTAATACAATGTTTAATGGTAAGTAAATAAGGAAGCTACCATTCTTATTACATTGACATAGACATTGAAAAAGGAGATAGAAGTGTACCTGATCCTTAGTATTGTTGTTGGAGTAGTGAGATTCATAAGCTCCAATAGTAAAATCATCCTGCACCAACAATAAAGGAAGGAATAATTTGTTTTATCACAAGTTTACAACTGATCAATTGATTAATTGTTTGTAATAAATTGAAAGAGGAATGAAAGAAAAGAGAATAATTACTCTACCAAGGAAAGAGTATGTTGTTGAGACGGAAAAGCTGCAGAAGGAGAAGATATGATGAGAATGATTCAAAAAAAAAAAGAAAAAAAAAAGAAGTATCGGTAAGAGTACCAGATCCAGAAAGAGAAGAGTGAAAAGCATTGTGAAAGCCCAGAAGGAAGACGAGAGGAACAAGCATAGAGAGGAAGACGAGACCAAGAACAGCAATGACGAAACCTCTCCATCGTCTCTTTGTGGTTGTGGTTGTGGTTGTAGTTATGGTGGACATTCCAACTCCATTAACAGAACCTCCCTTCATCGTCTCTTAACAATGGAGAAATCAAAGAGACATTGCTTCTGCCATCAACTTTCACTCACTCACACACTCAGACTGCAAATTAGAGCAAGAGAAGGGAAAAGGAGCAAATCTGGGTGAGGTGAGTTCTCAACTCTTAATCTGAAGATGAACAGACACCTCCATATTTAAGAAATATAATATAAACTCTGAATCAGATGATAAACAGCGTTAGATTTAGAATTTAAGATTTAGGAATGGCCAAAGATAAAGAAACTCTGATTTCTTAATCATGATAAGCGTAGTGATGGGCTAAACCGAAAAAAAAAAATGGGCAATACAGTCCGAAATCGACCTATATTTGAGTTGTTGGTTGACCTGAGGTCCGATGAGTTGGGAAAAAATGAAATAGATAAGCTAATTTATAAAAAAAATGTACGAAATAAGATAAAAATTAACTTATTTCCAAAAATAAGCGTGTAATTTTCAAACCTGAGGTTTGCTTATGTTCGCAGTTAGTAACTGCGAACAGGTTCTTAATTTTTTAAAAGGGCAAAGAAGTTGTTCGTAGTTACTAACTGTTGACTTTTTTGACCCTATTTGTAGTTACTAACAGGCCCATTATGCTTGATGGTGTTCGCAGTTAGTAATTGTGAACAACGTCAAAAAAGTCAACAGCCCTGTTCGCAGTTAGTAACTACGAACAACTTCTTTGCCTTTTTAAAAAATTAAGCACTTGTTCGCAGTTACTAACTGCAAACAGAAACAAACCGTAGGTTTGGAAATTAGACGCTTATTTTTAGAAATAAGTTGATTTTCGTCTTATTTCGTGCTTTTTTTTTTAATAAATTAGCTTATCAATTTGAAAAATTCGTGAGTTGGTGACCTGTAATTGACCGAAACTCAACCTTATGTTGACCCAATTATTTTAAACCCATAGTCGACCAGCACCAGACTAAAAAATAACCCATGCCCGACATGAACCCGATAGTTAACCGAATTCGAATTGCACCCGACTTGTTACAACTCGAACCTGCCCTTGACCCTATAGGTACTCGACGTAATCCCACTTGAAAGGACCCATAATCAACACTCGAGATTTAACCCGACAATGTGGTTAACCGAACTTGAATTACACCGAACTTGTTACAACTCGAACCCGCCTTTAACCCGATAGGTACTCGATATAAACCCACCTGAAACGACCCATAATCTACGTTTGAGATTAACTCGACAATGTGGTTAACCAATCTCAATTTGCACCAGACCTGTTACAACTCAAACCTGTCCTTAACCTAATAAGTACTTGACATAATACCCCCGAAATGATTTGAAACTCGTAATTGACCTAATTTGCAATTAACATGGCCTAAAATCGACCAAACTGGCAAATGGCCAAACTAATATGTGATAATTTCAATTATCCACACTTATTCATATCATTTAATTCTCTTGTATGATTGTCGACGTTAGTGATATTATACTTATTTTGAAGGTTTATGTTACTTTTCTCATTTTGGCAATTCATGTTGATTTTTGAGTGATTTTTGTTTATTATAACTGATTTTTGATTATTTTAAGCATAATTTTTATTTAGGTTGAAAATTAAGTTGATAGAAAAATCTTGATATTATATATTAATTGTTGTCCATAGATACGCTTAAAACAAGAGCATGTCGTCAAATGTAGAGACAATTTTCGTTAAGGACATTTTAGATAGCAAATGAATACACAACAAATTTTAAGTCATATAGGTGTATGTGAATTTCACTATTTGATATACATTTCATTTTTGTATTAGATAATAATCTTGAAAAAAAATTGTCAAAAATAATCCAACCTTTTATTCATCTGCTGGAATAGTCCCACGTTTGAATTATTTTCTAATAATTCAACCTTTTTGTAGGTTTTTTATCCCAACATACCCAATGACCTAAACCACCATAACCTCACCCCCTTATCCACCATAACACCACCCCTTCCTTCACCCATAGGGTATGCTAGGAGCAAATACATATTAAGATGAGATTATTAGAAAATAATCAATAGGTGAGATTATTCACAGCCGATGAGTGAAAGGATGGATTATTTTCTAGGGCTGGCAAAAGTTGAGCCGACCTGCTAACCTGATCTGAAACCGACCTGAAATTAGCGGGTTTGGGTTTAGATTTTTGACCCAATTAATTAAATGGGTCAACCCGACCTGATCTGTTTATTAAATGGGTTAGGTTCAGATTAAATATTTAAACTCGAAAAAACCTATTTAACCCATTTATTAAATGGGTCAGTCAGGTCAGGTCGACCCATATTATCTGATATTTAACCTAAAGATCCCAACAAATAAAGGCCCAACATTGAGAATTGAGAGGCGTCGCCCGTGTGTTTCATGTAGTATTAGTGTGTGTGTATTACTGTATTATCAATTTGATATTCTCATTTCTAAAAAACCCTAAAGCAAACGGCAGGACAGCAAACCCTAAGGCACCATTTCCATTTTCCAATAGATAGCGTCGTTTAGGCGTTTCCTGTTCATCCTCCATCAAAGCTCAAAGGCATCAACCCTTCAAAAGTATTCAATCATCTTCTTTGTCTTTTTTTTTTATTCGTATTTTCTTTGATTTTTTCTTGTTCTTATTTTTATGTTCATTGTTCTTATATGATTGCTCTTATTTTCCTGTTCTTATTGTTCATTATTCTTAGTTTTGTGTTCTTATTTTTCGTCTTCTCTTTCGTTCTATGTTTTAGCCATTTTTTATACTGTGTTTTAGCCATGAATTGCTATTTGGGATTCGTCTTCTTATTTTTGCTCGATACTTCGAATCTTCGATTCATTTGATTATACTGTTTTATTATTATTGTGTGTAATTATTATTGTTTTATTATAATCATCTTCTTTTATTGGTGTTAATATTTTTATTTGTTTGATAACTTATATTTTTGTTTGTTAATGAAACAAAAATGGAATCACAATTGGATGAGCCTTGTGGGATGGTAATGAAGATTAAAGTTGAAGAAGAAGAAGACATATCTTGCCCTAGTCCAAGTCCAAGTTTTGATCAATATGAATTCAGCTCAAAAGCATCTTCCTCAGCCACCATATTTTAGTTTATGATGATTTGTAAAAACTTATTATGATGTTTATTATGAAATGTGAATGTTTATGTGTTTAATTTTTAAATTTTGAAAAATAGGTCACATGACTTGAAGTATATAGGTCAAATGACCTGAAATATATGGGTTTAATGATCTGAAAAAACCCAACATAATAAAAAAAAGCAGGTTAAATGGGTATTTAGCAGGTTGACCCGACCTGCTACAGATCAGGTTCGGGTTTCAATTTCTGACCCATTTAGTTAAACAGGTCAAGTTCAGGTTAAGGGTCTATTGAGCCATTTATATATGACCCGAACCCGATCTGTTTGACACCCCTATTATTTTCAACAATTTTTCCTAATCTTAATTCAGCATAATAGAAAGATTACTCTAATTATAACAGTTGGAAAAACTTGTATAATAATATAAGTCAGACCATCAAGGCGAACTTTCAATAAAACTATACATTGAGTTTAATAAGGAAAGAAAATCATCTAATGTTGTTGTTAATGAAGCATTGTCATTGATATTACAACCAAGATAGTTGAACCAAATCACCACCTCACAGCAGGTTGATTAGAGCCTCAAAGCAAGAAAAAGTAGTCAACCCTACAACCAACATAAAAGAAACCAAGACACTTTAGATTCATTTATAGAAAGCACCAAGTAACTCAACAACCAAGATTAAATTTAATCCACCAATGTGAAAAGAGTACACCATACCTAAACATCATAAACGCCATAGAAAATCCTTTATTTGTTGATTTTTTGTGAACTAGCAATTTCTTTTAGTACATTAAGGTAGTCTTCATTCTTCTCTTCTAGTTTGAAGCCATACATCCAATTACTAGTTATTACAAAAATCTCCACATCCTTGTCAATAGTAAAGCTCTCAATTTGCTCAAAACTCGAACCCCCCCAAACTAAAAGAAGTCTTTGAAGCGGTAACTGAAATGGCCAAAAATATCTTTGGCTGTGCGAGAAAGTATTGGAAAAGAAACACTTTGAGCTTTCTAGTAGGCTAAAATATCAACATCCTTTGTATGAGATATATAGTGTAAACTAATATAAGATTCAAATTTTGATGTTCCACTAGTACATACGTGATTAAAATTCTAACAAACAAAAAAATCAAATAAAATATATAGATATTGCATAACAAAACAATTTATAAAGTGAACATAATAAAAGAAAGTAAATTAACTTGAAAAACATTGGAAAGAGTAAATGGGCATTGAGGGAGAGAAGAGCAACTTGAATTTTGATTTGTTAAACTTAGGACAAAAGAAGACGAGGAAGAATTGGAAGAGGAATAACTAGGAGTAGCATTTGAATAGACATTAAACAAATCAACAAACTCTTACTGTATATTTCTTACCTTTTGTAAGTCTCATCATCACAATAAAGAATTCCATACAATTTATATAAAAACCTAATCTTGAATCGAGGATCAAGTATTACAGCAAAACTTAGAATCATCGAGTGCTCCGACCAATATTCTTCATATTTTTCGAGCATAGATTTTGACATTGTGTGAATGCCCAAACACGAATGAATGTGAGCATCAGTCAACATTTTCTCAATCGTAACAATGTTAGCTAGAAACAAATTGGAAGTACGATAGTTACATCGTGAAAACAGTATAGTTATTGAGTTAAATGGCTCAACAAAGTCACATATTAATTCAATTGTTTCCTAATCCTCTGTGGTAATAGTTTTTGATTTCTGGTTTAACACCAAGTTTTTTTTGTTTATTGTTAATTTCTATATATTTCATTCAATTGTAATGGTGTTTATTTATACAAGAGTTCAAAGAAAACTACTTGAAGTAACCGATTCTAATAAGCAACTGCCTCTGTAACTGCTATACTACTTACTTATGCTAAATAACCGTAATACATGTAACCATTATACATAAATCTGCTATACATACTCTAACACTCCTCCTCAAGTTGGGTCGTAGGGTCACCAACACCCAACTTGCATAGAACCTCTTCAAAGAACTGAGTTCCAACTGCCTTTGTAAGAATGTCGGCTAGTTGATCCTTGGACTTAACATGTGGAAGCTTGATTACTTGGGCTTCTAATTTCTCCTTTATGAAATGCCTGTCGACTTCTACATGTTTGGTGCGATCATGTTGAACTGGATTTTCTGAAATGTTGATAGCCGCTTGATTATCATTGTATAGCTTGCAACTTCTTTTAGGAGGGAATCCCAGTTCAGTTAGTAACTTTCTCAGCCACATGACTTTTGTAATTCCCTTGCTACACCCCTAAACTCAGCTTCTGCACTAGACTAGCAACCACCTTTTGTTTCTTGCTCCTCCAAGTGACTAGATTTCCTCCCACCAGAGTAAAGTAGCCTCAAGTTGACTTTCTATCATCTCTATCACCTGCCTAGTCTGTATCTGTATATGCCACAAGATTAAGATGACCATTCTTCTGATATAAAATTCCCTTACCAGGGCATCCTTTGAGGTATCTGAGAATTTGATGAACTGCGTCCATATGCTGAACCTGTGGTCTGTGCATGAACCGGCTGACTACTCCTACTGCATATGCAATATCAGGACTTGTGTGAGCTAAGTAGATTAGTTTCCCTACCATGCATTGGTACTGCATTCGATCAACTAGTTTCCCTCCTTTAATTATCTGTAGTCCATGGTTCATCATCATTGGTGTCTCAACGGGCTTGCAGTCCAGCATCCCTGTTTCAGTTAACATGTCTAAAACATAATTCCTCTGGGATATGAAAATTCCTTTGTTTGATTTAAGAACTTCAATCCCTAGAAAGTATTTCAGTCTACCAAGGTCTTTCATCTCGAATTCTTGGAATAGTTTTTCCTTTAGATTGGCTATTTCCTCTCTATTATCCCCGGTAATGATCATGTCATCAACATATATTATCAGACATGTTATTCTCCTTCCTTTTCGTCTGAGAAACAAGGTGTGATCTGAATTGCTTTGCCTGTAACCAAACTTCTTCATTGCAGAGGTAAATCTTCCAAACCACGCTCTAGGGGATTGCATCAACCCATACAAAGCCTTCCTCAATCTACACCCCTCATTCTCAAAGAACTCTGATGTGAACCCTGGTGGGGCTTCCATGTACACTTCCTCCTGTAACTCTACATGCAAAAATGCATTTTTCACGTCAAATTAATGAAGGGGCCAGTCTAAATTTGCTGCAATGCTGAACAGAACCCGAATTGTATCAAGCTTAGCAACTGGAGAGAAGGTTTCTGAGTAATCAACTCCATACGTCTGGGTGTATCCTTTTGCCACGAGTCGAGCCTTGTATATTTCAATCGTGCTATCTGATCTGTATTTAATAGTGAACACCCATCTACATCCGACGACTTTCTTATTATTCGGCAAGGTGCACTTTTCCAATGTGCTATTCTTCTTGAGAGTGTTAATTTCTTCCTCCATAGCTTTTCTGCAGTGAGCAGAAGTTAGGGCTTCTTCAACTGTGGTCGGGCTTTTGGTTGCATCTAGGGTTGCCTTAAATGCTAAGGCACTCTGTGACAAATTTCCTGTGTTAGACTTCTCAATGGAATATCTCAAACGTTTTGCTTCATACTCAGGATCATATCTCCTTGGAGGAACTCCTCGAGTGGAACGAGGGGGTAAAACATATGATTCACTATCAACATTTTGACTGTCATGATTCCCTGTTTCAACTGTGTTTGTGACAATTTCTTCATTCAAAGTGACAATTTCATTGTTAGTGTCTTTTGGAACAATATTATCAAAATTTGTGTGACTCACCTGATGATGATCAAACATGATTGGTAGTGGTAGAGGAGTGGACAAAACATCTTGGTGAGGTGGCTCTGTAGCATTGTCTACTTGATCTTTTGGGTCTAGGTTGGACAACCATGGAGTGAATAACCATTTGAGATCGTCATTTTGCTTCTCCCCCTGACATCGAGGATGGTGGTAGTAGTATTCGTTCTCGAAGAACTCACAATCCATGGTGGTATGGATTTTCCTAGTCAGGGGATCATAACACCGATAGCCCTTCTAGTTCCTCCCATATCCAATAAGAACACATTTGACTGCTCGTGGCTCAAACTTATTACGTACTCTTGCTGGACAATGAACAAAAACTGTGCACCCAAATATACAAGGGGGTAAAGTATGTGAGGAGGGTATAGAAAAATGAGTTTGTAGAGTGGCTAGGGGTGTGTGGTACTGAAGGCTCTTTGTGGGAAGTCTATTGGTAAGGTAATTGGCAGTAGCAATGGCATCAGGCCAAAGATGAGTGGGAATATGAGAGTCAAGCATAATAGCTCGAGTCCTCTCAAGAAGTGTGTGGTTTTTTTGTTCTGCCACTCCATTTTGTTGGGGTGTATTAGGGCAAGAGGTCTGATGTATAAGGCCTTTCTGTTTAAAGAATTGTTGCATGTTAGAATTAATGTATTCTCTACCGTTATCAGTTCGAAACATGCGGGGTTGAGTTTGGAATTGAGTACAAATCATATTATAGAACTCAACAAACACATGAAACACTTCAGATTTCTGTTTAAGGAAGTATGAAAAACCAAGTAATCCTACAACGGGAGCAGGACCCCACACATCAGAATGAACCAGCATAAAAGGCATATCAGTTTTATTCAAACTATTAGAATACAAATGTTTATGACTCTTTGCAAGAATACATGTTTCACATTTAAGTTCAGTTTTGAGTCCTACAAAATTAGGATAAATTTTTTCTAGATACCCTACAGACGGATGTCCTAGACGTCGATGCCAGGTCCATAGTTGTCGTTCCTCTGACCCGCGAACAAGAACCGCTTTGCCTTTTTGAGTCTCCCCTTCTAAGTATTATAGTCCACCTCTCTCAATATCACGCCCAATAAGTTTTCTCGTCTGAGCATCCTGCACAATACAACACCCGGGTTTCATGAGAACAGTACAATCAAGATCTCTAGTAAGTTGACTCACTAACAATAATTTATGTGATAGGTCAGGGACAAATAAACAATTTTTTAAAGTGAGGTTTTTTGTGAAGGAAATACTTCCGGCTCCGCTCACTTTAATCCCTTTCCCATTAGCGGTTTTAATGATGTCTTTCATAGGTTTGTCACGAGTCAAAAAATCTCTCGGGTCATATGACATTGTATCTATAACACCGCAATCAAAAATCAAACTCCCTTCGAGAAAAGATAAATTATTAAAAGAAGTCGAAAATTGAATGGGAGGATTTGTGGCTTGGGAGACACGTGACCTTTCCCCTTTTCTAAAGGGCTTGGGCCATATGTCTTCACTCCCCACTCCCCTTAACCCTAAACCTGCTTTGTATTTCTGTGTGGGAGCGTCGTTTCCTTCTTCTTCCTCGCGTCTGTGGTTTCCCTTTTCTTCTCTGATACTTGTGACCTGCATGGCTCCTCCTTGTTTTTCCCTTTCCTCCATGTATGGGGGTTCTTCCCTACTCCACCCCACTGTCGCTCTGCCGGTTCGGTGCTGATCGGAATATTGTACCGGCTTCTTTTCCCCCTTTTTCTTTGTGTTTGGCCACCATTCCAGGTACCCAACGAGTTTAAATCATTCGTTTTTTGTATGCCTTGTACCTCCACAGTGGGTACATTTTAGGTAAGTTTTATCATCCTCTCGCCTGTAAGTCCTTCTTCTAGCCGAGAAAACTCCACCAGAGCCCGATGATTCCAGATTTGATAAGGGCTCCGTTTTCATGATTCCAAGCCTCAGTATTTCTCTCCTTATACTTGAATAGGCCTCCTCCACTGTAGGGAGTGGGTCTAACAGTAATAGGTCTCGCCTATCTTTGTCGAATGTTTGATGAATTCCTGCTAAGAACTGGTACAGTCGATTTTTTTGGATTAGTTGATTATAAGTGATGATATCTTCTAGGTCTTTTAATGGGATTTGGCTGCCTTCTGTCGATTTCTTTCCATAGCATGAGTAACTTGCTGTAATATGTTTCAATTGTGTCGGTTCCTTGTTGGATTTTGTTGGTTTTGACTATTAGATCGAATATTTGCAAGCCGTCTCTCCCACTACTGTAAAGTGTTTCAATCCCTTGCCACAAATTTTTGGCTGTCGGGTAATCAAGATACTGATTCACTAAGTCAGAATCTATGTTCTCCGAAATCCATGAGATAACAATCGAGTCGCGTTTGATCCACTTGTTGTACGCTGGGTCATTTGTGGAAGGTGGGTCGTCGATGATGTGATTGAGACGATCACGTCCACTAATGGCCAAGTGCATCAGCCTGGACCATTTTGTGGAATTCTGGTTTGTTAATTTCTTTGAGATTGAGAGGGTATGGGTGTTGGTCACGGTTTCAGTGGGTTGGTTGGAGTTTAACTGTTTGAACAGTTGCAACAATTGCCCCATTGTGACCGGTTGATCTGGTGCTATGACAGTTTTTGATTCGTCTTCCATTTTAGGGTTTCAGATAGGTTAACGGTATATGATGAAGCTGCAAAAACGATTCAGAATCGTTGCTGTCC
This sequence comes from Amaranthus tricolor, assembly GCF_026212465.1. Classification (NCBI taxonomy): domain Eukaryota; kingdom Viridiplantae; phylum Streptophyta; class Magnoliopsida; order Caryophyllales; family Amaranthaceae; genus Amaranthus; species Amaranthus tricolor. The sequence goes on from NC_080061.1 coordinate 19,363,466, forward strand.
TGATACTATGATTTCTGGTTTAACACCAAGTTTTTGTGTTTATTGTTAATTTCTGAATATTTCATTCAATTTTAATGGTGTTTATTTATACAAGAGTTCAAAGAAAACTGCTTGAAGTAACCGCTTCTAATAAGCAACTGCCTCTGTAATTGCTGTAACTGCTATACTACTTACTTATGCTAAATAACCGTAATACATGTAACCGTTATACATAAATTTGCTATACATACTCTAACAGTTTTCAACTCATTTTTGCTATTTTTTTCCTAATAATAAACAAGAAATGACTGATATTCGTTCACTTCCTCTACGAATCATTGAATAGGTTGAGTTCCATCGAGTACGGAGATCCTATGTTAATTGACCTCGAAAATTAGAATCATGATCTTTAATAGCTTGTTCAAAGCTAGAAAGTCGAGGATCAAAAGAATCAATATATCTTACGATGTTACCTGACACTTCAGATTTTTGCAAGAGAAATTGAATACCTGTAAAACCATTTTGGAGTTGTTGAGTACTTGATTTTTAGGGAGTGGTTTTTTGGGAATGAAGGTGGAGCATAATGGGAAACGTGGGAATATAACGGTTAAAAGTGTGTAATTTACTGATTTATCCTATGTCCCTCTTATTTTACTTCACTTTTTATTTTAATTAATTTTATTTTATTTTATAATTAACAATGGTGCCAGTCTTTTTTTCAAAGTAAATTTATAAATATTATTATTATTGTTGTTGTTATTTTTGTTGTTATTATTGTTGTTATTATTATTATTATACTAGACTTTGTCTCTAGTCTTATTAGCTTTTGGCATAAAGACTAATAAAATAAAGGAAAATTTGTTATTAATAATACAACCTATTTGTTATCCGTTGGGAATAAATTTATCCATGATTTATTTTTGAATAAACTCATCTAAGGGGGTTCCTTGTTGAGAATAATACAACCTATTCGCGATCAGCTAAGAATGAACCCTTAGTTACATGTTTGATACTCTATTAAACATTAGGTGAGTTTATTTTTAGCAAGAAACCCCTTAGATGAGTTAATTCAAAAATAAACCATAGGTTAGTTTATTCTCAGCGGATTGCAAATAGGTTGTATTATCAATGACAAATTTCCTTAAAATAAACACAATGAATTATAATAATGGGATATTTATAAATAAAAGAAATATATAAAAGCAAAATTGGTGAGATCATATAAGGTAAAAGAATTGCTAATTTATATTGTGTAAGTTTGTCTAGTTGAACCAAGTTTAGTTTAGGAAAAATAAATGTTTGATTCAACTGAACCAAATTTTTTCAGCTAAAATTCAACTTGATTCAGCTGCATCAAGTTTTGTTCATCTAAAAAATGTAGTAGTTTAATTCAACAACTTCAAGTGTAGTTTAGCTAAAGATAAGTTTTGATTTAGCTGAATTAAGTTTATTTTAGATAAAAATAAGTTTCATTTAGTTGAATTAAGTTTAGTTTAGCAAAAATAAATATTTGATTCAGCTGAATCAAATTAGTTTAGCTAAAAATAACTTTGATTTAACTGAATCAAGTTTTGTTCATCTAAAAATAGTTTAATTTAACTACATAAAAAATATTTAACTAAAAATCTGTTTGATTTGGCGGAATAAAATTTAGTTTAGATAAAATAAGTTTGATTCGGCTGAATCAAGTTTAGTTTACCATTTGATAAAACTTAATGCAGTTTAGTTAAACAAAAAAATATTTAATTAAGCTAAATCATGTTTAATTTAGGTAAAAAAATATTATTTAGCTGAATCAAGTTTAGTTTAGAAAAAGTAAATGTTTGATTTAGCTAAATCAAATTTGTTCAGCTAAAAATGAGTTTGATTCAGCTGAATCAACTTTTGATAATCTAAAATATAATTTAGCTAAAATAAGTTTGATTGCTAAATCAAGTTTAGTTTAGTTAAAAAAATGTTTGATTTAGCTAAATCAAGTTTAGTTTAACAAAAATAAAATGTTCTATTCAGCTAAATCAAATTAGTTAGCTAAAAATAACTTTAATTTAGCTAAATAAATTTTGTTTATCTAAAAATAGTTTGATTCAACTCCATCAATAATAGTTAGCTAAAAATAATTCGGCTGAATTAAGTTTAGACTTTTAGTTAACCAAAAAGTTCGATTCAACTTAATCTAGATTAATTTAACAAAAAAACTGTTTATTTAAGATAAATTAAGTTTAGTTTATGTAAACAATTTATTTAGTTGATCAAGTTTATTTAGAAAAAAAAATGTTTGATTTAGCAAAATCATATTTGTTCAGCTTAAATTAAGTTTGATTAAGCTGAATCAACTTTTAATATAAAAATAGTTTGAAACAACTGCATCAAGCATAGTGTAGCTAAAAATAAGTTTGATTCAACTTAATCAAGTTAGTTTAGATGTAACCGCCTTGAATTATGAAGGCAAACACTAACTGGAATTTAGTATTAATCAAGCGGAAGCTTACTTTTGCCAACATAATTAAGGGGTTACTTAAAGGTCAAACCAATATTCAAGTATAATACTTTAACCAAACCAAAGCAATATAACGGAAGTCTTAACTGTCCAAAATATAGGAAAATTAAAACCAATTCAAAATAAGTCCAAAGTTCAAATTACATCCTTAAAATAGTCTAAATCTAAACTAATAGTCTCTCAAATACAATAAAGAGATCTAAACAAATGGGGAGTCATACTCCAACTCGGGTTCCACTTCCGCTCGCATATGCATTCTCTGTCGAGGTGCCATAGGGGTTTACTCTAAAAATAAAACCATTGGAAAAAAATACAAAGCATAGTATCAGCAAAAAGGCTGAGTATAAACACACTGGTGTCCGTCAAACAAGTTATTAAAATCTTTTTTTTTTTTTGAGTAAATTCATTTTGAAATATGCTTTTTCATTTGATAAATCATATTATGATTCAAATCCAGTTCAATAGCTCTATGGTAATTTCAGATTCTCATTTTTCATCATAAATCATAAGATCTCAATAGATCCAAATCAATTTCAAACTCATATCATAAGTTTACATGGGTACTCTGTGAGTCATCCTGTGATTTGTTTGGTAGTCGGTCTACCGTCCGCGACATGTCCGACAAGTGTAACACAATGGTATTATGAACAATACGCGCTCAGCATTGGTGAGCCGTTTAATCATGCACACAACATTTGCTGTGGCATATGTACCCGCCATTTAGGCTAAGACATTTTTTTGTACATAATATATATCTTGTAATTTTAATAGCATTTGAAAGTAAAAAAAAAATTAACTTTTTCCATATGATAAACATCTTTTATTTGCACACAGCAAAACATACTTTATTTGCGACTTAGCAAAATCAAATCATAATATTTCCTACATGGGTAAAACATGCTTAGCATAATCATATCATTAAAAATAACCTTTGTACTATATTGAGGCATCACTAGCATGTATGGAAATGCATTGTAACAAAAAGTGATTAAAGTTCAATACAATTTTTTTTAAGGAAACCACTAAAATGTTTCGTTTTAATCTTTCTTAAAGTAAATATAACTTTAAAGGGTTTAAAATTCATTCAAAACAGCTGGAATATGATTCATAAGTCTATAAAATCATTACGACTAAAGATTTCATAAAACACTATTTTGTTAAATACGAAATAGTTTTGCCGGTAATAAAATCGATAATTGATTTACAAAGTACATATTAATTCTCCAACAAGGCCCAAATTAATCAAGTCATTATAATACCTTATTTAAAATGAATTTAAGGTTGTCCCATCAGATTATAATTGGTTATGCGAATTTATAACGATCTTACAACTATTTTCGACAATTTGGGTATTTACCGTTATTTAAATGGTGTCTTAAATCTGTAAAATTTATATACCATCTAATTTAAACTTAATTTATACTATGAGGCAGTAGGTTATTAATATAATTATAAATTTTTTTATATAGGTCTATTTGTACCCAAATTTAATTAACAATATTCCACTTTTTAATAAATAAACATTTTCTATTAATTTGATAAATTAGTAAATAATTAATAATTTATTTTGTAAAATTATACCAAATTTTTAGAAGTCATATAACATATTTATTAGGCCATTTGAACTTATAAAAATTATGTATGATGTTTTATTATTTTGTATAGACATTTTATCGATAAATAGAATAAAATAGGTTTAAAATTATTTGAGTCCGAATAAAATATTATAAAAAATATATGATATTCCAGAAGCTATTTTAAAGGGTATAAAATTTTAAATAACCATTAAAAATCATGTGAGGTATTTTTAATAATTAATATCGTTATTTTTACCGATAAACCGAATAAAATTTGTTTAAGTCCATATATGGTCACGAAAATCCATATAAATTTTTGAACATGTATCTACTATTTATATGAGTGTCTCATAAAAAGTTTCATGTCCAAAAGAAGTCAGTTAATATTTATTTTATATTTTACCGTTTTCCAACTTACCGATTATTAATAACAGATTAAAAATTATTAAGGTCCTTAAATGTCAACGAAACATTCCTAAACTTTTACCAATTTTACCTACTGTCCATATGAGTATGTCATAAAAATTTCAAGTCCATATGTCTTTGTTTGGTAATTATTTTATATTTTGCTATTTTACAATTTACCGTTAAACAATTTAACGATTATTCAAAAAGCATAAAAAAAAAAATTTCAAACTAAATATATTCTGGCCAAATCTTGTTGGAGACATTATAATATGTTTTTATTAATTATTTTTGATGATGAAGAGTTCATCTAATACCATGTTTTATAATAAGAGCATTTAACACCTTAAAATCCATTAAAATATCAATTTAACGAATAATCTAAACAAAAAAGTATCCAAGAAATTTTCTTAACATATAGCTACTGGAAATTTCCTTAAAATGAATTTCAAATATTTTCAAATTCATATAATCATTTCCATCACAATAAAGTAGTGTTAAACATGCCGTTAAACATACAATAATTTATAAAATCAACATGCATGATGCCCACAATAATAATACATGTAATAAATTATTCCATTCTCAAATTTATCATTTTCACATCATTTTTCAAGATTTAAGAACTTCTCTTTGGGAATTTTATTATTTTTTTTAAAAAAACAAGTTTATACACAAACTTTCCCAACTTTCTTAAATCCTTTAAAAATCACCCCATGTGACATACCTCGACTTCAGCCTATATAATCATTCCGTAAGCTCCTACGCGTTTTTAGAAGTGATTCTAACTTCGGTTCCTTGCCCTTCAAGCCTCAACTCCAACTCTTCAACTAAACATATTGCATTCATCCAAAAATCAATAATAATTTTGGATTTCTAACATGCACTTAACTTTTCCTAGTTAGAGCTGTTAGACTAATACTTGTGATGATTTTAACATATTTGGAGTATACTTATTATGTTGAGCAACATAGTTAAGTCCCATAATTTTACTTGAATACTTTAAGTAACAAAATTTATATGTTTGTAGATATACATCTTCTTACTTTCTATTATGGCCTATTTTTATAGATTTATAAATGATGATTTTCTTAGTTTAGAGATAAAATACTCATTTTATAATGATCTTAGTTTATAGAAAGATTCATGTAAAAAAAAATGTTTTACATGAACAAGTTTTAACAAAAACTAGTAGAATAAAGAAATGAACATAACTTACTCTATACTTGGTGGATTTCTTCATGTTTTGTGTCTATGGAAAGCTCTTAAGATGAAGATTATTTTTATGGGAGATTTAAGTTTATAAACATAAATTTTCAGAAGTTTTAGATGGGCTTTTGAAGAAGATTTGATGAGAAAAGAAGGTGTTTTTGCTAGCAATTGTAAGATTGAACTTCAACTATGCTTATAGATGAAATAAGGAGTAAAATGAAGAGTGAAAGAAGGTTGATGGAGCTGAAAATATGGATAGCAAATATGTCTTGATTTATTATGTTTGCATGCTTGTTATGATGGTGTTTTAGGGTAAGAACAATAGGGGCTTTGGGTAGAGAGTTTGGTGGAGTGTGCAAGTGAGTTTTGGGGCTAAAGGAGAGCTAGTATGGCAGCTAGGGGCTGCTATTTTGGGGCTGATTTGAGGTGATTTATATCCTCAATTTGGTCTAATATGGTGTAAGAAAAGTTTATCTAAGATAGTTTAATGTTTGGGTAAAAATTGTTGTACATGTAACAAGTTATGTAACTTGTACTTCAAGTTTAAAAATCACTTGTATATGTGTGAAATATTTAATTTACTCCCATCATGGTTATATAATATGCTTGGGTAATAATTAAAATTTTCTCGAACTGTTATGGGTAGTTGCTCAACTTTAAGTTTTACCTCCAAAGTTTACGTTACTTGTTACGATTCATAATCACATTACGAATTAACAAGTTTCTAATCATTGTAGAGAATTTTCAAATTACTACCATCACTAATTAAATTATAATTAGTAATGAACAAATATATAAGAAAAATTAGGCGCTAAAAACGACTAATGAAATCTCTAATAATACGACTGTTTCATTAGATAAAAAAAAGTTTGATTTAGACGAATCAAGTTTAGTTTAACAAAAAAAATTATCGAATTAGTTAGCTAAAAAGAACTAAATTAAGTCTTGTTCATTTAAAATATAGTTTGATTCAGCTGTAATCAAGTTTAATTCAGCTAATAATAAGTTTGATTGAATTGAATCAAATTTAGTTTAACTAAAATTAAACAATAAATGTAGGCCCGCAATCAAATTTTATCGACTTTATTTTAAGCTTAACCAAATTTGTCTGGTAACGGACAACTTAATTAACCTACTACAACTCGGCACGCTCCAATCACAAACGATTTCAACTTGAATAAATTGTATAATAAATATAAAGTTCATTCGACATAAAATTCAACTGAATTGGACTTTGACCGACTCGAATCCGAAGAATAACCGAATGGACAACTCAAAAATGATATAATCGATCCGAAGTTAACCCAAAGCCAATATAACTCGACTTAACGTTAGCCTAAAACGAAAAATGACCCGACCCATAGTCTAACCGAACTCGATTTGGCCTGCAGTATAATCGATCTGGATCAGAACTATATTAACCGAACCCGATACAAATCCAAACCGAAATGGACATGAACCGAAACTGAAACCGACCCAGTGTGGTATTAACTCGATATAGGCCCGTACTTAATTAGACCTGTAACCAAATCGACTCGAGCTAAAGCGTTAAATTACTCGAAAAAACCCGAACCCGAGAATATTTGAACCCAATGAAGTCCAACCCAAAACCCAACCGAGTAACCGAATTTACAGCTTTAGGCGCAGTGCAGGTTACTCGAAATCGAACCAATCTCGAATTAGTGAACAACTATCCTGAACTAGAACTATATACGACAAGTTTGACCTGATCCGACTTGCAAGTTTGTTAACATTCCAAAACAATTATCTAATTAACCTGCGGAAACGTTGTCAAAAACCGATAACAGCAAAACCGCGAACTGGTCCCCCTCTTCGAATCCATAAAACCATCTCGAAACCCGCAGGTTCACCCGACCTAATAGTTCCATGAAACCCACAAACTAGCTGTTGGAAATGATTAAATCTTTCAATAGTAGGGTGAGCTTAAAATCGATATTTGGTCTGATCCCCCACATAGTGAACCTTATATATGTGTAACAACATATTGGATAGATTGTAATTGATTTATTCAAACAAAATATCGTTTTGGAATTAATGTCCACATCGCATTGGCGGATGTATGTAATAACCAACGGTAGCATGTGTTACTCGTGGTTTTTTTTTTTGTTTAAAAAAAAAATTCTAAGTTTTCTTGCATCTCTCCAAAATGGTATTGGTAACCATCTTCTTCATCTTCCATGTTTGTGTTGGTCATCTTCTTTAGTAACTTATTTCAATATTCTTTTTACTAGAAATATAATGCAAATACAAATAAAACAAACCGATTTGTATTTCCCTTGTGTGGATGGAAATGGAACTCCTTGCTTTGTAAATCACCGAATGGACACCATGAAGATAAAGTTGCGACAATCAGAGAAGCCGCTCGGAAACGTGATATGAGTAGAAGGCATTCATGCACTTTCCTATTGTGATATTTCTCCCACAAAGGTGCTTGGGATGATAAATGAAATTCACAATGAGATACAATCTACACAACAAAATCCTAGCACAAGGAAATTGCAATAGTAAATACAAGTGTTGTAGTGAATTATGAACTTTGATGATATTAAGAGTTAATTACTCTCTCAATATTATCTAATGAAAGGAAGAACAAGAATAAGAGTATTCTTAAGAGAGAAATCATAAATTATATGAAATTGGGATGGAATGTCCCTTGGCATGCAATCTCTATTTATAGAGCTATACATCAAACAATACCTCATTTTGAAACAAAAGTGTTTCACTAAGCAAAGCTTATGATTCAAAGTAATGTTTCACCAAGCAAAGCTTACGAACCAAAGTAATGTTTCACCAAGCAAAGCTTATGAATCAAAGTAATGTTTCATCAAACAAAACTTATGAATCAAAGTAATGATTTATCAAACAAAATTTATGAATCAAAGTAATGATTCATCAAATTCTTTGAGGCATTTAATTTGGACTTATAATATATTTATTTAGTCCCATTACTATACTAAGTATGTAGTATATACAAATCTAGGTCTATATACTCTAAATGTTCAACAATCCTCCCCCATTTAGAGTATAACAAACCTCCTTTTTCCTTTACACATTAAGTATATAATTCCGTTTCATGCATCAACACTAATGTCCTTACGGATTGAATTAACGCCTAGTATAAAACACTTCACAAGCGATCGAACTAGAATGATGTCTCTACAGATTGAATCAACTAGCCCATCCAACCACTTGAAGGTTAAATACACACAATCCCAATAGTACATTGTCATTTACCTTGACACATTATATAAGGCCGTGTATATATCTATTCATAAGTTTATCATAGTCGGATATGCCAATCTTGACTACTTGAAGCAGCCAAAACTTCAAACTTATATAGGTAGGTTTTCACTACGTAAAACATATCCCCGTGATAGGATACCACCTAGAGCTCTTCAACCCTTGACCTTGAGAACTTAAGCGACTACCTTGTCATTACGGTCTAAAGCAACTATGGGTCATTCATCCTTGTTGCTTTCAAAGACTTTAAAAGATTTTACCACATTGAATTCAAGACACAATGCTACTTGTGTGTGAATTGGGACTTTCCTTTAAACTTTATTGACATAAACCGATCTCAATTGACGCTTGTTCAATTGAAACCTTACTCATGGCTTTAGTGAAAAAATCAGCCAAATTGAACTTGGTGTTCACATAGTCAAGAGTTATGACCCCATGAATGATAAGATCTTGCACTAGACTGTGTCTAAGAGCAATGTGTCTCGACTTACCATTATACACTTGACTATAAGCTCTTCCCAAAGCCGTTGTGCAATCCGAATGAATTGCCACCGGTGAAATTGGCTTTGGCAACAAAGGTATCTCAAACATGAGATTCCTTAACCCCTCCGCTTCATTTGCTGCCGAGGCGAGTGCAATGAATTGTAGACATAGTGGAATCTGCTATTACCATTTGTTTCTTGGAAGCCCAAGAAATGGCACCTCCCCCATAAACAAAAGCCCAAGAAATGGCACCTCCCCCATAAACAAACACCCAATTACTAGTTGAAGAATTATCCTCTTCATTAGTGATCCAACTAGCATCGGAATAACCTTCCAAAATAGGAAGTTCACCACTATAAGTTATACCATAATTTATGGTTCCTTTCAAGTATCGTAACACTCTCCTTATCGCCAACCAATATTGGGGACCCGGGTCACTAGTAAATCTACTCAATTTACCAATCGCAAATGTTATGTCCGGCCTTGTACATGTCATAGCATACATCAAAGATCAAATAATCTTTGCATACTCTAATTGAGAAATTGGTTTTCCGGTATGCTTGGTAAATTTCATACCTTGCTCCATGGGACTTGAGATTGGTGTCGAATCTTTCAATTTAAACCTATTAAGCACTTTATCAATGTAATGAGATTGACTAAGCTTAATACGACCACCATCTCTTTTGATCTTTATGCCTAAGATCACATCGGCCCCCCCCATATCCTTCATTTGGAAGGATTTAGACAAAAAATCCTTTGTCTCTTGGATATTAACTATACTAGTACCAAAGATGAGCATGTCATCCACGTATAAGCAAATAATAACTCCATTGCCATGGTTATCAAATTTGCTATAAACACATTTATCCGTTTGATTCAACTTGAATCCAAAGGACAAAATAGTTTCATCGAACTTTTCATGTCATTGTTTTGGTGCTTGTTTAAGTCCATATAGTGACTTAACAAGTTTATACACCTTATTTTCTTGTCCTTTCAAAACAAACCCTTCAGGTTGTTTCATGTAAACTTCCTCATCTAGCTCACCGTATAAGAATGCGGTTTTCACATCCATTTGATGGACCTCTAGATGATAAATTGTAGCCAACGCTACCAACAACCTAATGGTAGTTATTCTTGCAACTGGTGCATATGTATCAAAATGATCAATACCAAGCTTTTGTCTAAAGCCCTGTGCCACTAAACGGGCCTTGAACTTATCAATAGTTCCATCAATTTTCATCTTCTTGCGGAAGATGCATTTGTAACCAATTGGTTTACAAGTCGGTGGGAGATTTACTAATACCCAAGTATTATTCCCCATGATGGATTGCATCTCATCATCTATTACCTCTTTTCAAAAGGCACTATCTTGTGATGCAATAGCATCACTAAAAGTCAATGAGTCTCCTTCCACATTAAATAAATATGGAACACTAGAAGTAACATTATTCTAGTACCTTTGACCAATCATCGAATTTCTTAGTGCGCATTTTTTCTTGAAAATGACTTTTTATTAAACATCTCAAACAAGAGATAATTTAATCTTTTTGTCTAAAACTAAGACAAATGTTTGTGGATAAAATATTATCTTTATTAGTTTACACTTGGAAGTTTAAAATTACCTCCCCTATTAGTAAACATTCAATCACAAATAGAAATGACAATTCTTTGTGATCCAATTCAAAATTGAATTTCATACATATAATTATGTATAATTTGAGAAAATTTCTTACATTATTACAAACTAGTAATAATAAATAAATTATTAAACATTATGAAATTTATTTACCATAATATACATTTTATGCTTAAGGCATAAAATACATTATCATACAACTTGATAATTCACATGTCTTAAAGGACACAATTTTATAAATAAATACTTATAAATAGTAATCACTTTATAGTTTTTAGAATAAATCAATCTGTCACATATAATTTATGAATAAATTATACACCATCTATTTACTTATATGGATCAAATAAACATACCAAAATTATTATTACAAACTAATAATAATAATTTGATTTATGAACATTATGGAATTTTAATCACCATAAAACATAATTTGCAAAATCTATGCAAATTAATTTATTCTCTTATATAGAATAACATTTATTTCATAACTATTTTCATATGTAATGATAAAAACAACCACTTACTTATAATTTCAACATTGTTGAATTATACATAATAATTTAATCTTAATTATTATAAATAATGGTCCGACCATATTAAATTTAAATTTAAAATGCTCCATATACATAAACATGTATATCTACATGACATATAAATTCTACCCCTTAATCTTAGTTATAATATAACTAGATTGACTTGGGTAATTACATAACTCATTTGAGTATTTCAATGTAAATCATTACCCCTTTTATTTTCTATAAAGAACTTGGGTAATAAAAAAATATATCACTTTAATTTTGTCTCATCATGAGATACTTGACAAAAGACAATAAATTAATCATTTACTTATAAGTAGTTATTTACAAATAACTACCATAACTAACCACAAAAATGGTTACATCAATAAAATTGATACTTTATTTCATAATTAACAACAAAATAAAACAATTACAAATCAACAAACTGAGATTAATTGAAAGTATGCGAAACAAAATTATCATACCTTTGGTTTTGATGCTACACGACATACATCAATTATCAACATGATAAAACAAAATTAATCACTTTCTTTAAACATGTCTCATGAAGAATTAATTCCATCAAGTATAGAACATAATCATACTTTAATCAATCAATATCTGATAAAACACATACTTAATGTATACTTGGCAATTTTAATTTATATATAATATATAAATCCTGACATTGTATTACTTTTATTCCATACTATAAAATTTCATTGCCCTATTAACCATGATGATCACATGAATAGATTTCTATTCTCTTTTCTTAATTAATTATTAAGAAAAATAACACTTTATGATTTCCATTATAAATTTTTATCAAAAGAAAAAAAACACATACCCACTTCTCTAGATCATATCTTTGTAAAATACTATTACCCACATGCTTTACTTCAAATTAAAATTTGAACACATGCATATGATCATCCAAAAGAATATTTAAATGTATGTAAAAACTTCTTCGCAAATTTAAACACAAAATATCAAATATAATTTATGATTATTAAATCTCAAGAAAAACTTGTTTTCCATGATACTTCTTCTTACTAAAGATACCCATGAAAATAAATATTTCATTTGCCATCATCAGAACTTTATGCCGAAATAATTGTCCAACTTGATGAAAAATTTTAATGAGATCTTTAACGCTTGCCATCTTTGAAAAATTATCACAATAGATTATTGGAAATATAATGCAAATACAAATAAAACAAACCGATTTGTATTTCCCTTGTGTGGATGGCAATGGAACTCCTTGCTTTGTAAATCACCAAATGGACACCATGAAGATAAGGTTGCGACAATCAGAGAAGTCGCTCGGAAACTTGATATGAGTAGAAGGCGTTCATGCACTTTCCTATTGTGATATTTCTCCCACAAAGGTGCATGGGATGATAAATGAAATTCACAATGAGATACAATCTACACAACAAAATCCTAGCACAAGGAAATTGCAATA
>NC_080061.1:19381501-19389001 GCF_026212465.1 Amaranthus tricolor
ATACCTAGAATACTACACACAACATGAACATCCATCACATACTATAACATGGTATATACACAAAACCGGACAGCCTATACAATCTGTCCAGAAACTCAACTTAAAACTGTCAAACTGAAAATCCAATTTCACGGTTGCGTCCGGAAGGCGTCAAAACCCCCGGGTACCAATTTTCATAATTTATAACATAGTATAAGTATTTTTAACTTAATTTCAAAGCCAAAAATGTTCCAAAACACATTTTTTTCACCATTTTCAAAACCTACGGGATTTTGTCATTCCATTTTTTTTTATCACAAAAATATAAATATCAATGCTTTATTTCCTTTAAAATTTAAACAACAAAATTTACATAAAAATAAATTTTAATGAATTATTATTATTATTATTTTTTTTATAATTCTTTTTACACAATTGTATACACACATACACATTACATATTTACATGTATATTTTTTTTTACCAACATTATAAATTCCTTCTACTAATCAATAAAAATAAATAAATAAATTCCTAACACCACATACATTTTTTTTTCTATGAACATCCATTTTTATATATATATATTTTCAATCATCCATCAAATAATTTCTTCACACATATGTAAACATATCCAAAACCCTAAAAAAACATACATCAATTTAGATAGAAAATACATCATACTTTCACACATGAATTTTTAAATCATGAACAAATCATAAACTATAAAATAACACACATAAAAATCATAGAAATTTAAATTAAAATTTAAAAATAAAAACTAGATTAAGAATTACTCACAATTGCTCAAGAACAAAACACCAAAATTGATGAATCAATGGAGGATTAGGCGTGGGAATTTGAGGGTTTTGGGAGTGTTTTTCTTACTTGCAAATGGTTTGGAATGAAAGGATGTAAGGAAAATTAAGAGATTAAGGAAATAAGGCAATTAAGAAAAATTAAGGCAATACTTATGAAAGGCAATAATTCCTTAATCTTTTAATATATCTTGCTTAAGTTAAAAATCTCCCTTAATCTCCATATAGCCGGCCAAATCCAATCACCTTCCCACTTTTATTTTTTTTTTTTAATTTTTTTTAAAATTAAAGATAGATTAGGAAAAAGGTTTGGACTTAAAATGATTTTAATTGCCTTAAAAGTTGAAGTCTCATGATTTAACCTACTAACAAAATAAATAATAAAAAGAAATATATTTTTCTAAAAAGAATAATAATAATAATAATAATAATAATAATAATAATAATAATATTACTAGCAAATCATTTAATATATCGGAAAAATATCGGGGTGTTACAGACTACCCCCCTTAAAAAGGTTTTGACCCCAAAACCTCAACGTACAAACACAAACACACAACAATCAAACACAAAACACACAATAATCACACACATAAAAACGACAAAACAAGCACACAACAAAAGAAATAGATCAAAAATAACTCAAAGCGCGCAAAATCCTACCGCTTCCTACCCCCCTTAAAAAGTTACGTCCCCGTAACTTACTAACCTGAGGAAAAAGGTACGGATACTTCTCTCGCATTGAAGCTTCTGTTTCCCAAGTTGCCTCCTGTGACCGATGATTTGACCATAGAACCTTAACCATTGCAACATCTTTTCGCCGAGTACTGCGAACCTTTCTATCTAAAATCTGAACAGGTTGCTCTTCATAGGTGAGGCTTTCATCAAGTTCTAACGGTTCCAGGTCTAAGACATGCAAAGAAGCCGCAACATAACGTTTTAACTGGGAGATATGAAAAACGTCATGAATCTTACCCAGCGCATTAGGTAACGCTAACCGGTAAGCTAACCTTCCAATCCGCTCCACAATATCATAGGGGCCAATGAAACGCGGGCTTAAGTTACCACGAGCACCAAAACGAACCACACCTCTCATCGGAGACACACGGAGTAGAACTTTGTCGCCCACTTCGTACTCATCAGGCCGACGTCGGAGATCGGCGTACGATTTTTGTCTATCCTGGGCTGCCTTCATTTTATCGCGAATCAACTTTACTTTCTCAGTCATTTGCACAAGCATATTAGGTCCTAAGGTGACAGATTCAGTAAAATCATCCCAACATACAGGACTACGGCACTTACGACCATAAAGTGCTTCAAACGGAGCCATTTGAATTGTTGCCTGATAACTGTTATTATAAGAGAATTCCACTAAATCCAAATGTTCATCCCATGAACCTTGCCATTCCATGGCTATTGCTCTCAACATGTCTTCTAGTATCTGATTGACACGTTCAGTCTGACCATCCGTCATAGGGTGAAAAGACGTGCTATGAAGAAGAGTGGTTCCCAAAGCCTGTTGTAATGACTTCCAAAAATGTGACAAGTATCGAGTATCACGATCAGAGACAATAGTACGAGGTATTCCGTGATATCGAACAACGTATCTAATATAGGCACGAGCAAGTTGTTCCATATCTCACTTACAGTTCATCGGAATAAACCTTGCAGACTTAGTAAGCCTATCCATAATAACCCAAAGAGTATCATTACCAGCCTTAGTTCGTGGCAACCCTAACACGAAATCCATAAATATGTCATCCCACTTCCATATCGGGACTTTCAGAGGTTGCAGTAACCCAGCTGGTCTTCGATGTTCACTCTTAACCTTTTGACACGTTAAACACTTGGAAACAAAATCAGCAATATTCTTTTTCATACCAGACCACCAAAACATGCATTTTAAATCTTGATACATCTTATCCCCACTAGGATGAACCGAGTATCTAGAATAATGAGCTTCGTTCAATAATTTTTCCTTCAAGGAGTCACACCCATCCGGCACACACCACCGTCCTTTAAAACGAAGACTACCGTCCTCATGAATTGTAAAACCTTCAGCTTTCCCTTCACTGATTTGCTCCCGAAGTTTAATGAACTTTGGGTCTTCCAGTTGCTTAGCCATAATCTCTTCGAAAAAGTTAGGTTGAATAGACAAGGCTCTCAACTTGGCTTTCAATTCCCCTTCTTGGATTATCTCCAAGTTCATTCTCCCAAACTCCTTACACAACTCCTCAGAGGTTATTAACGCTGAGACTGAATGCCTCGATTTTCTGCTCAAAGCATTAGCGACTACATTCGCACGGCCTTCGTGATATGAAATCTCCAAATCATAATCACTGATAAGTTCTAACCAACGTCGTTGGCGCAAATTCAACTCGGATTGAGTGAACAAAAATTGCAAGCTTTTATGATCCGTAAAGACCTTGCATTTGACACTATAAAGGTAATGTCGCCAGATTTTCAATGCGAAAACCACAGCCGCTAACTCCAAGTCATGTGTTGGATAATTCACCTCATGAGTCCTTAGTTGACGTGAAGCATACGCCACCACTTTCCTATCTTCCATTAAAACACAACCTAATCCATGTTTGGAAGCGTCACTGTAGACGGAGTATTCCAAGGATGGATCAGGTAAGGTCAACACCGAGACTGTAGTTAACTTCTCCTTCAACAACTGAAATGCCCTCTCGCACTCTTCTGTCCATTCGAACTTCTTTTCCTTCTTCATCAAGGCTGTCAGTGGACGAGCGATGCGAGAAAAGTCCTTCACAAAACGACAATAGTATCTTGCTAATCCCAAGAAACTCCGGATATCTGTAACATTCCGAGGTGTAGACCAATCCCGAACAGCTGCTACTTTTGCTGGATCAACGGAAATTCCTTCCTTAGAAACAATGTGACCCAGAAAAGCCACTTGCTCTAACCAAAATTCACACTTCGAAAACTTAGCATACAACTGATTCTCTCGCAGAATCTGCAAGACTATCCTTAAATGCTCTTGATGTTCTTCTTGGCTCTTGGAATATACCAAAATATCATCAATGAACACCACCACACACTTATCGAGGTACGCGTTAAAAACCCGATTCATCAACCCCATAAATGCTGCAGGTGCATTGGTCAACCCAAAAGGCATCACGGTAAATTCGAAGTGTCCGTATCTGGTTCTAAAGGCTGATTTACTAATATCCTCCTCCTTGATACGTAACTGATGATACCCGGACCGCAGATCAATCTTGGAAAAGACTCCTGCCCCTTGCAACTGATCAAAAAGATCATCGATCCGTGGTAATGGGTACTTATTCTTAATAGTGACCTTATTAAGTTCTCTGTAATCAATACAGAGACGCATCGTTCCGTCCTTTTTCCTTACAAACAATGCTGGGGCTCCCCAAGGTGACACACTGGGTCTTATATAACCCTTCTCTAACAACTCCTCCAATTGGACTTTTAATTCTTCCATCTCCTTTGGGGCCATTCGGTAAGGAGCTTTTGAAATTGGCCCTGTCCCAGGGATTAAATCAATCGAGAAATCCACATCCCTTCTTGGCAGCATACCAGGAAGTTCTTCTGGAAAAACATCTCTAAAATCACAGACTACTGGAATGTTCTCAAGCTGCAACTCCCGCTCCCCTACTTTACTTATACTACACAGAAACCACGGTTGCCCTTGCTTGATTAACTTCCTGACCTTCAATGACGATACAATTTTTATCCTCGGTCCCTTAGGAAAACTCCTATATTTAACCTTCTCCCCCCTAGGTCCACTTAAAGTCACTGACTGTTCTTCACAATCTATTATCGCTTTGTATCTACTTAGCCAATCCATCCCAAGTATTACATTTAGATCATCCATTTCTAGAGAAAATAAATTACTTGGAAATTTTACTTTCCCGATCTTAACCGGCACTTCACGGAACAATGTATTACAATGAAAAATCTCCCCAGAAGGAGTAGAGACTGAAAAAGATGTTTCCTCGGGGTTCTCCAATTCTAAATCCTTAACTCTAGACTTTGAAACAAACGAGCACGATGCACCAGAATCAAAAAGTACTTTAACGGATTTTGTATTAATACAGAACGTACCTATGACCATATCCGACGCCTACGCTGCCTCCCTCGAGTTAACTGCTGAAAGCCTGCCGTCGTTCTGGGTAGAAGTAGTAACACCTCCTTGATTACCACGTTGGCTTGAAAAGAAATTCTCGTTTGTAGCATTTCCCGATCGTTGCTGAACACCGGAGTTATTTCCCGGAAACCTAAGGTTTGAGGCACCTCCCAAGTTTCGGCCAAAACTTCCACCATTATGATTCCCCCTTCCAGCTTCATTACTACTCCGTCCGTTAGTGAGTCTTTGTTGTTGGAAACCTCTATGATTTCCCCCTTGTAACTCTTGTTGTCCTATGCGAGTATAACACTCGTACATTCTATGGCCCGGCTTACCACAGTAAGAACAGTCCACTAACGCACCCCGGCAGTCCCTTCCTGGGTGGTTCTTTTGGCATCTCCTACAGTTGAAGATTCTTTCCTTCCCATTGCGATCATACAAAGGCTTTTGCATTCTAGCCTCTAGTCTCAAATTTCCCCCATTCTTGCTGTTTTGACCAGAATGGAAACCTTTCTCCTGAAAGCCTCCAAACGGTTTGTGCTTCTTAAATTGATTTTGGACTTGATTACTCGCATTCGTATCATTCTGATACACAGGTTCTTTTCTCTTTTCTCCGCTATGGCCCAACTTCTATTTTTCCTTCCTGATAACATTTCCAATCTGCGCAGCTCTCTTGTATAGCTGATCTAACGTATCATATCTATCAGTCTCAATGTGTTTTTGGATCTTATACGATAGACCTAACTCAAAACGCTGTATTTTCTTTCCCTCAGTTGGGACATCGTCAGGGCAAAACTTCAAGTATTCCATAAATTTCTGATAATATTCATCTACCGTTAGGTTTCCCATTTCGAACCTAGCAAACTCATTTGATTTGTCCTTCCTAACATGAGGCGGATAAAATTGGTCCCTTAACGCCCCCTTAAATCCTTCCCAGCTTAAGTCACCGTCGTTTTCTGATATCAACCTCATCTTACTATGTGTCCACCAATAGTCAGCGTCTTCCACTAGGAAAAATGCGGCTTGGTCAACCATGAGCTCAGCAGGACATCTCACCACGCTAAAAAGCTTGTCAAATTTTCTCAGCCAGTTTTCCAACATAGAAGGTTCACCTTTTCCACTATAAGTCGAGGGTTTACTCTGGGCTATTCTCTTACTAATTGACGAAGCCTTTTCCTCCAAGGATTTTGGTCTCGGATTCCTTGCGCCAGCTAGGGCCTTAACTAGGTTTCGAAGCACGCGGTCAGAGTTTCCTCTTGGCACGGACCTCCTCAAAAAGGGTGGCATGACGGCAGGTATACTGCATTAGGTTAAACAAGGTATGTAAATACATTTCTACAGCGTTTGTGGTTAAGGAAAAACTCATTCTGTTATTGTTCTAAAATAAACAAGGTGGTAGCCCTAAAGGTAAAAAGGTTGAACAATGAGTCTATAATCAAATCTGTTCATTTTTCCATAAATACGATACTGAATCGATTCTACTTACTAATGTTTAGACTTTTAAAAACAAAATTCAAATTCAAAACAATAATACCATATAGTTCCAATCTAAAAAGGATACTTGGGTATAAATTCCCACATAATCATTGTTCAAATACTACAAAAGTTCGAGATAACCAACCAATTCACTTAACCAACAGAATAGTTCACAATTTATTCTACTAAGGAACTAGACATACGAACTCGTACACATGCATAATCAAATAAAGTAAAAACAATCAGGCAAATAAAGGCGACGCATCCAAACGGTCCTGATCCTCCATGTATTGATCAGGGTCAAAATCAGCATCACCAGAGTCATCGCTAGACGCGCTATCGGAAACAGAAGGGGTTCCTACAGATAAGGAATCACTCATAGTAAGTCGCGCTACGGAATCAGAAAGCTCTACAATTATTGGCTCAGGTGGTTCCTCCTCCCACATCATTATCTCACTTTCTTCCTCACTCATGAGATCCTCTCGCCTCACTGGCCAACCCCCTAGAATAATTACTCTGCTATCATTATCACTCAATATTCCATCTCTATCAGCTAGTTCCCCCTCCTCATCAGCATTATATCCATCCCCTAAGTTTTCCTCATCAGGCTCTTCTACCACTCCTAAAGAATCCTCCTCCATAACTTCTCCCTGCTCCTCATCAGAATTTTCTTCGAAATCCTCCTCAAATTCTTCTTCTGGGTCCTCATCGGGGTCCTCCTCCGGGTCCTCTTCTGGATCCTCCTCGGGATCCTTCTCGAAAACCAACTCGTCGAAGATTATAAATGACACTGAGTTCGGTTTACTACGGGAACATCCTCCTCATTACTATCTCTCCTTGCCCCACTAGACTCTAGAACGTCAACTTCGTCCCGACCCTCAGTTTGCACTGCTCTTACCCTTCTGTCAAGCTCTAGGTGAAACTGGTCACTCCTCTCTTTTAGTGCAATCATCTCCTCTTCCATTATTCTTTCATACACTAGTTTGGACTTTTTGTAGATCATTTCCATTCGTCGGGTGTAATCCAAATCACTTTCCCCCTCTTTTCTATCCCAAATTCCCAGAGCCTCTATTTCTGCCCAGGCTGGGGCATTAACTAAAGCTCTCCAGGATTCCT